>NC_080841.1:42002796-42305187 GCF_030435755.1 Ochotona princeps
CAATTCTTTATTTAAGGAGTCTCAGTGCACAGGTTGGGCAGGCTTGTGGAAGAAGTCACCGCGTGCCTCTCATACTACTCATGTAGCACAGCCAGCCCTCACCCTCCTTTCTCGGGAAATACAATTAATTCGTGGTTTGACCACAAACCACAATATCACCTGGCAGGTTTTGGCCTTCCTTGGCTCTCCCTCCTCCATTCGTCCATTATCCTAGCTTTATGCATCAGATCACAAATTATCATCCCAGAAAACTTAAGAGGACATGGAGGGGCATGTTTCCAAGAGTTAGGAAAGGAGGAAATGAATGTCAACTGTAAGTCTACAGGAGGGAGGTGTCAGAAACCAGGTTCAAGGACTGGTGTAGTGGTGTAGTGGAGAAAACCACTGCCCAAGCTGACATCTCATATGGGCACTGGTTTGTGGCCCAGCCACTCCTGTGAATGACCTGGGAAAGCACAGCAGATGACCCAAGTGCTAGGGCCCCTGCCATCCACAGGGTGAATGGCTTTGGTAGAGCCCAGCCCTAGCTACTGTGGCCACCTAGGGAGTAAACAAGCAGAGGCGTGTGTGTGTGTGTGTGCGTGTGTGTGTACACTTGTTTTTCTCTGAAACTGCCTTTGAAATAAATAAATAAATCTTTAAAAAGAAAAAGAAAAAATCAGGTCCAGGTCTGGAGTCTCTGGTCTCTAGCAAAGCAAGATTGCGTTAGGGCAAACCCAGACAGGGAACCTAATACTCCACCTCATTCTCCTCCCCTTTCACGGTGAGATGCTGGCCACCTGATGGGGGTCAAGTCTGTCTAACAGATGGCCCCTGAAAAGGCTGTTTCTAGACAACTCCAGAGTCAGAGGTCTGATGTGGTGTTGATCCTTATTCTCACCACCACACCCGGAGCAGGCTGTTCAGATCCCTGCCTAGATTTGGATCTCTTCTACCCAAGAGTCAGAATCCCCATGGCTGGGAGGCTTTGCTCATTTTGTCCACAACATGCGCTGGATATCCCATATGCAAGCCATACCACGAGCCTTGGGGTCTTAAAAAGGAATCAGGTGCAGCTCACATGAAGCAGGTAAGGTTTGCCAAGGAAGGGGAAGTAAACATCAGGCATGGTTAAGCAGCTGGGGGAGGGACTGCAGTGTGAGTTGAGGTTGGAAGGGAAGCTGTGGAAATGTGGGAGTGAGAGTACAGAAGGAGCAGCAGTGTGCCAGGCCGTGGGAAGCAGGGAGCACAGTGTGTATCTACACATGCATGCCAAGTGGTGAGGGGATTAGGGGCAATAGAAAAAAGCACGAAACAACCTTGGAGTCTCTGGGGGGCACAAGAACAAGTCTAGACTGATTCTTTTTTCCCCCCTGCTTTAGGACAACCTTTATTAAGTACATAGGATAGATCTACTTCATTTACAACCCAGTGCAAATTTACAACAAGTGGTTCCTAGTCCTGAAGGACTTGCTAGTGTCTAACTAGCAGGCACAACCAAACAAAGCCAAGATGTAGCAATTAAAGGAGTCAGAGAAAAAGACTGTGGATCATTGGGTCTGAATTTCCGCTGAGGGTCCCTCAGCTACTTTGCTCATGTGACATGTGAGAAGCCACATCCTGAGGTCTGAGTTGGGCTGGGCCTGCAGGTTTCTTCGCGCTCTTTGTACTGAAAGGTGTTTAGATTTGGGATCAGGATTGGGATGGGTGATCGCTCCCTCTACATTCTGTTCAACCTGGCTGCCACTGGGCCCTTCTATCTTGCACACCTCTGCCTGTGAGGCCTTACTCTTTCACTTGCTTTGGCCTCAGAGCACTTGGACTTTTCATCCCTTTAAGCTGGAGTTTGCACCCTAGAAGCTGAAAGGGCAATTGTATTTAAACTGCTGGAGAAATGAGTCAATCACAAAAGAATAAATACCATATATTCTCTCTCATATAAGGAAGCCAACATGGAAAGGGTAACTCCAATAGTCCAATCTATACTGTTTTTTTGAGCATCTGTTGGCTGTTTTGGCTGTGTCTCAGATGTTTTGACGTTTTTATGTCAGTTTGTTTGCTTCCAAATAATTTCTTTTCTCTAGTGGAGTTCATCAAGTGCCCATGGAGTATGCGATGGCAACATAGTTCCTAAGAGACTTCTGTGTTTCCTTTTAGTTCAGCATGTGCTGCCTACTCAGTGGCACATTACTTAATCAAGGTGTTACAATTTGTTGTTGACGTTGTTGCTGTTGTTATTCATGCTGTGATTGATGTGGCTGTTATGAAACGATGTCAATCCAAAAAATAGTTAAAAAAATGTTCTAGATATGAGAAAAAATGTCTTTGGTATTTTGAGATTGTAATAAGCTTGTAAACTGCTTTAAGTACGATGGGTATTTTGATATTAATGCTTTCAATATATAGGAATTTGATTTTAACAGATAATTTTGTACTATGAATGTTTACTGTTAGTACCAGGTGTGAAATATGGCTTTTTGTTATTGTTATACTTTTGTTTTCAAAAGATTAATTTTTCTGGCTGAAAGTCTTAATTATTTTAGAGGTAATCTGTGACTACTTTGCCATGTGTGTATTTTTCTTTTCTTCCTGCGTGTTCCATGAGGAAGATATTCTGACTTTGTAGATGATACATGCTTATGCTTTATTGTACAAGAAGTCTTATGTTTTTAAAGCAAATAAAGGTGTTTAAAAAAAAAAACTGCTGGAGCCTGACCTGATGGAAGCTGGATCCCTGAGCACTTTATCCCTTCTAGCTTTCCTCTGTGTGTGAGACAAACGAACTTTCTCACATGTGTGTGCCACTGTTAGTTCAGGACCCACCAAGTCTCACTACAGTTAGCCCAGTGAATTTGCCTACAGTTAATGTGTTGCCTGAAAAACTTCTTACAGTCTCATTCGCAGTGGCCTGGAAAACACATCATGGAATTGTGAGTTTAGCAATTCACGATTCCCTGATTTGCTCCCCAAATCTTCTCCAACGTGGCATAGGTTGGACAAAATATTTACAGTTTTTGTGAAATCTGGATATCAAGGTCTGTCTCTTTGTAGCCTCTCAAAAGTCATGAGTATAGATGGCTATGTTTTTCATGTTCTCCCACTGCAAGGTGCATCCCAAACATCCCCTGTTGTGATTACTTCTGGGAATGGTAACTGAGAGTCACTTAGGACTCTTCACCATCTACTTCCAGTAAAATCTTTGCAGCTATTGCAGACACTGGAGATCTGCACAATAGCTTTTCTCAACTTTGAAATAGCTGGCAGACACTTCCGGAGCCCATACTACCTTTTAATCTGCATTTCCCCATCTTAGCTTGCTGGCAGGAGGTCTAGGGGTCCTTAGCTGGATAGACCTCTTTTGCTGCAGCACCATTAGAGTGTGGAACCCTTCTGTGGGCTATCCAGGGTTTCTATCATGCAAAGGCCTCACCAGAATAGGATCTATTGCAGACTTCCTCAGCCACACTGCCTTCCATTTTGGAAAACACTGAATCTCTGTTAGCACACTGCTCACCTTTGTTTAAGTACCACACTTGTTCTTCAGGAGACTGGGGTCAAACTGTCACATCTTTTTCAACGGTTACAGAGGTTGGGCAGATACTGGCAATGAGAAGCTGAGAAACTCTGTTATCAGTCTCCAGATGCAGGAGGAGCAAAGGCTGAAGCAGCTAATCCTAACTTGATGGTTGAGCTCTATCTTTGAGTTTTTATCATGAACTTTAAAAACAAAACTACTTCTAAAACAGCGCATCCAATTGGACACAACTCAAAAGCTGAGGCATGTTGCTGTTCTAGGTTGTTTATGTTGGTCATCACATCACTACCATCACAAGCAAATCCTGCTCTGGTAGAAGTGGAAAAAAAAAACCAGATCTAGATAAAAAAAAAAATGGATTGCTTTGTTAGTGACTATGGTTAGAAAAAAATTCAGGGAACAGATCATGGGCTGTACCAAAACCATGTAGGAACTGCTGTGAAAACTGGATCTGAATTCATAAGCAGAGGTGAAGTGTCAGTATCTAGCCTTCTACAATATGCCTTGGGAGCTTCTTGAGGCTGCCTAGTAGCCACCAGACAAGCGTTTGGAAAGCAGAAAGATAGATACCTTGACATAGTACCGGATGAGGATCCTTCGGAGGTCAAACACCTGCAGCATGGTGGCTGCGTTGTTGTCTATGATGCTGTAGCCTTCCAGGATGTACTGGGTTCGCATGATTTCCCAGGTGAGCCAGCGGAGGTGAAATGCTGCGTTGCAGGACAGCAGGTGGGGCAGGCGACCTGGCTTACAGCAGCAGCAGCCTCTGTCATCCTCATCGCCTTCCATGATGGCTTCCACCTCCCTCTGCTGGCAGTAGGTGCCTGGCCAGAAACAAACAAGATGGACATTAGACAAGAAGTAAACATGAAAGCAGCTACTTAGAGTGAATTGTTCCAGGCTTTCAGGATGCTGAAGACTTAAATGTAGGAATCAGTGTATTCCTGAGATAGGCCACAGTATTCATAATCAGTAATTCACTCAGTGTCCTCCAGTTCTCACCTCTCTCCTGTTTGTTTTGAATTAAAGAAAGCAATGGACAGTAATAGTTAAAATTCAGGATGTCTATGGCCTTGACCTATATAAATGAGCAGATGGGAGGCTAAGAAAAGTGGCAGATGGACTTGTTTGGGATTAGTCAGGTGCATACTAAAGTACTTCCAGGAAAAGAGCCCTGCAGGAGGTGCCACTGCCAAGCTGCAAAGGTATACTACCTAGCCCTACTTCATGGACATCAGCATGCGATGTGTGCAGGGTACATTTTCACAGTCAGCAACCTTGGAACACTTCGTGTGACTGGAAGGAAAGAACAGCAATGTCTATGGCATGAGGTCACTGGCACAGCTTGAATGCAGAGCTGAGATCTAAAATTATCTTCAGTGAGGACTATGGACAGAATCTCTAAGACACTGAAAGTTAGCAGGAATAAAAATAATAACTTGCAAAGAGAGGAAAGACACCAAGCCACATAATTTATGAATAAATTTATTTATTCATATTTATTATTTGTATTTTATTCGTTTATCTTCTCCAGTCTAGCTAAAGATTTTTTGATTTTATTGATCTTTCCAGAGAACCAACATTTAGTTTCATTGAGTTTTCTCTCTATTATGTCTTAGTTAAATACTCCATGGATCTTTCTCTTATTCCTTTTTTTTTTTTTCCTGTAAACTTGATTTCTCTTTTTCTAGTTTCTTATGGTAATAACTTAGGTGATGGGCTGTCATTTTTTTTTAATTTTTTTGGAAAGGAGGAGGGGGCCTCGAGAGAAATATTTAAAGTTTCTTTTACAAGATTCATTTATTTTTATTGGTAGATTCACAGAGAGAAGGAAACATAGGGGTAAAGATTCCGTCACTCCCCAAGTGGCCACAACAGCCAGACCTGAGCCAGTCTGAAGCCAGGAGCTTCTTCCAGGTCTATCATGTGGGTGCAGGGTCCCAAGGCTTTGGGCCGTCCTCGACTGTTTTCCCAGGCCACAAGCAGGGAGCTGGATGGGAAGTAGAGAAGCCAGGACATGAACTGGCATCCATATGGCTTGCGCAAGGTGAGGATTTAGCCACTCTGCCATCACACTAGGCTCAATATTTAAAGTTTCGCTGAAGGCACAGGATTCTGGTGCAGCTGCCTCTTTCTTTTCACTTCCTTCCTCCTTCTCCCTCTGTTTTTCTTCCTCCTCTTCCTTTTCTTCTCTTTAGCTCCTCTTGCCTCTCCTAAATTTTAATAATATAAAAGCCATTCAGAGCTAATGAGCCACAGTTTACCAAACCCTGTTTAGATCATGGATTTTAAGCCTTTCATCTTTGTTACACTTTTACAGGTATAAAGTTTCTTGATGCATTTTTTAGTTGCATCCCAAGCATTTCCTATAGGCTTTTTAAAAATTTGCTTGTTTGTTTTTATTCAATTCCTTTATTTCATAATTAACCTAACTACTTTTTAAAAATTGTTTTAAAGGTAGAGAGAGAGAGAAAGACAGAGAGAAGAGAGATAGACCTTTTAACTGATAGTTCACTCCACAAATGGTTGCAATGGCCAGGGCTGGACCAAGCTGAAATCAGTACCTGAAACTCCACTCACATTCACCACATGGGTGGCAAGCATGCCATGGGTACTTGGACTATTATTTGTGCTTTTCCAGGCACATTTAGCAAGGAGCTAGGCTAGAAGAGCAGCCAGGACTCAAATAGGCAATCAAAATATGGAATACTTCTGGCCATGGTTTTAACTTATTCTGCCACAATGCTGGCTCCTAATTATTTCGTTAATGACAGATTTAGAAGCATGTTGTTTATCTTCCAAATACTTGGGAAGTTTGTCATATAAATTTGTGTGAATTTTAAATTCAGTCACAGTGTAATCAGAGAAAAGCACCATATTTTTCATTAATTATATTATTTTGTAGGTTTCATACTCTTGAAAAAAATCTGTATTTGGCTGATGCCACATGCAGTATTCTATAAGTGTCAAAAATTGTTTAAAAATGGCTAGCTGAGCCATTCAACTATTCTAGTACTAACATTTGTGTACTGGAGTATCGATGTTTCCAAATGTATGACTTTTTCAGCTTCTTACTTTTAATTGTCAGATTTTATATACATTTATATAATGTATATAAAATATATTACATATTTTATATTGTATCAAATATTCATATAATAATATTATATATTACATATATAAGTATATATATTTCTTTTAGGGGTATACACATTGGAGACTGTTGTATTGATTCTTCACTATGAAATATCTGTCTTTATTTATTGATACGACTCATCTTGAAAACTGACACTAATACAGATATCCAGCTTTCTCATAATTAGTGCTTAGAACGGATATAATTTTCTTTTTTATTATAAGATTTACTTTATTTTATTGTGTTTTGCTTATTTGAAATGCAAAGTTAGAGAGAGGGGGAAGAGACAGAGATCTTCCATCTACTGCTTCACTCCCCATATGGTTGTAATGGGAATGGATGTGCCAAAACCAGGACCCCAAGCACTTGGGTCATCTTCTGCTGCTTTCTCAAGTCATTAGCATGGAGATGAATTGGAAGCAGAGCAGCTGGGACTTGAATTCCAGCTTGGGATGCTGGTATCACAGGCAGCAGTTTTACTTGTTTAGCCACAACACAGGCCTAGGATATAATTTTCTATCCTTTTATTTCTTAATAGTAAAAATGGATGTGAGAGTTTCTAAGACTCTCTATACTTTTATATTTAAAAGATGGTGCTTATAAACAATGTATATTTTCAAATCTAGACTGATAATCTCCCAATTTTTAATTATAACAAAAGCTTCATTTACATTTAACATGATTTTGTATGTCTGGGTGAGGTCCACTATCTTCCTGTGTGTTTTTTTCCTTTCACATTATTTGTAGGATCTTTTTAAAAACTTAACTTTTAATAATTAATTTCATATCATTTATTAGTATTTTATTTATAATTCATTTTCTTAGAGTTTCTCTAGGGATACCAGGTATCCCTATTCAAAGATTAATTTCATATCAGTGATTCTATAATGTAAACCAATACAGTGAATTTATTATGTTATTTGTTTTATTTATGTAAGCCATTTTACTTCAATGCATAATTTAACTACACAAAACATTACAGTTATTTTGGTTTAAAATGATCAATTTAAAATTCATTTTGAAAGGAAGAAATACTTTTGCTAGCCTTTTACCATTACTTTTTTTGAATAAATTGATTTTCCACCTGGCATTATTTTGCTTCAGTCTGAAGAACATTCTTAAATAGCTTGTTTTTTTAAATAGTAATTATCTTAACTTCTGTTTATCTGGAAATCTTTTCATTTGGACTTCATTTTTAATCAATTTATTTTGATTTGTAAGGCAGAGAGTTGATCATCCATCTTCAATTGCACATATGTTAGAATGTTTCAAATCATCTCACAGATCACTGTGTTTCCCTTTGCTTTATCCTTTGATTGTTTATTCCTGTTTGGATAGTTTTTATGATTTGCCTTTGAAGTCTTTGATCTTTTCTTCTGCTTAGCCCATTCCTTGAATTGTTCATTCTGACCTTGTATTTTTTTTTTCAGTTCTAGAATTTCAAATTTTAAATATAATTTTCTTCTCAACTAATGATTTCCAAGAATTCATTTATTATGATTATTTTCCTTTGAAGTTCCAAACATATTATGATCTGAACTTTCTTCTCTGTGAACTCCAAAATTTTCGGGTGTGTTTCTATTGATTGATTTGTTTTACTGATTATTGTTCACTTTTTTTCTGTATCTTTGCATATCTAAGAACTTTTATTATATTCAAGGTGGGTATTATTTAGTTTAATAATAGTATATCTTGGAAATGGATCTTGGGGGGAGGTTTTCCTTTAAAAAGAATTATGTCAGACAGTTAATATATCTTCACATCAGCTTGACAGTTTGATCCTTTTGAAATCTTTTTTTTTTAATATTTTGGAATGTCTAGAACAGTCCTTATTTTTAAATGATAGCATCTCTATTCATAAATTTGGCTTTTCTGAAGTCTCAAGTGACTGCTGGGATGCTCAGCAAAGTCTCCCCACTGGATGACTAGACTGTCTCGATTCTTGTTATGGTACAGCTTCTAAGATTTTTATCACATCATTCTTTCTTAAGCACTGGCTACACAAAATTGAGTTACTATTCATCCACTTACTAAAACAAAATTCTCCATACAGATTTCTGCAGCTTTTTCTCTGCATTTTCTCAGATCTGAAAATCCAACTACTTCAGCAGCTCAGAATTCTGATTTTGCCCCAGAAACTTAAGAACAGCACAGTACCATAGCTGGGTTCTATCTCCCTGTACTGCAGACAAGGACCCACTTCTAGGCATGCAGTGGGGGCAATCACAGAGCTCGCTTTATGTTTGCTTTTTCTTAATGATCAAGACTTTGTTCTGCCTATTGCCCAGTGTCTGAAGAGTTGATTAATATTTTTCCCAGTTTAATACTAGTTTATGAAACAAATGACAGCCAATTACTGCGGACTCAGTCATAGCCAAAAGAGGAAGCCTGCATCTTTCTATAGGTCTTTTGAAATTTAGTTGATACTTAAAAACTTTCATTACACCCACTCCCATGTTCATATGCCATTCACTTTTTCTAGAATCTATTATCATTATTCATAGAGTTTCACACTTGGTAGATGCTGACCAAGTTGTTGGGGTAATCATTCAATGATTGAATAAATGAACAAATGAAAGAATTCTTATCCAACTGCACAGACAACAGATATCCTTTTGAGAAAATCTTTAGCAGATGCAGCACGTTACATTACATTACACGTGGAAGAAGACAAGGTAAGGCTATGTTTAGATTAAGTTTCTCCATAGAACTATGAAATGGTTATAATACATCAAAGACAAGAAAACTATAACTTTCAGATAATTACACACAGAGAGAGCTATTAGGATAACAGCCAATGACATAGGAATCCATATCAGGAATGGGAAAGGAAGCAGGTCGCGTAACATAAACACGGAGACAGTGAAGGGCTGAGCGCAGATCTCAGGATTCCTTTGTTTTTCTCCAGGGTCTTGTAGCTTTGGGTATTTGCTAAAAGCATTCTTTTTAAACAGTTCAAGGATTGCAGCTCATTCTAAAATAGAAAACTTTCCTTCCTTCTGGTAAAGATGTATAGCCATGCATAGCTGGACTCTGAATGCAAACCTAATACTTGGGCACATCCACAGTGAGTCATGAATTTGTCTCTTCCCTGATCCAACCTTTGGGACCCCAAACTAGGGTTCCAGTTGTTGGGGGCTGTCATATCCCACCACGATGGCACATTAACAACATTTAGTTTGCCTTTTGTTGATATTGTAACTTAGGAGGCAGGCATTAGCCTATGAATTAAGATGCTTGCATCCTACATTGAAGTACAGAGGTTTAATTCCTGATTCTGTCTTAATGAAGACGTGCGTTTCTTTATTTTCACATACTTGAAAGACAGAATGTCAGGGAGAGAGAGAAAATATGAATGAATATTTTAATATTTGTTTCACACCTCAAATGGCTTAAATGACCAGTGCTTGTGCAGAGTGAAGCTAAGAGCCCAGAACTCCACCCTAGTCTCTGATGTGGGTGGCAGGGACCCAGATATCTCGGCCATCCTCCACTGTTCTTCCAGACACATTAACAGGGAGCCAGATCATAAATGGAGCAGTTAGGACTTGAAATGGGGCTCCAGTAACAGATGCCAGTATTACAGATGGTAGCTAAACACAGTATGCCTTGAGACTGGGCCCCTGGTTGTGGCTTTCGGCTCCAGAGTCCTACTATACCCAACCTGGAAAACAGCTGCAATTGCCACTAATTAGGCCCCCAGTACCCATATGGGAGAACTGGTTTGCATTCTCAGCTCCTGGCTTCTGCCTGGCCTAGTCCCAGGGTTTGCAGGTATTTGAGGAGTGAACCAGCAGCAAGGAGCTTTATCTATATCTCTAATTCTCTGCCTCTCAGAAAAACAAATTACAATTTTAAAAAATATTGCTTAGGAAAAAACCCTCTTCAAATGGAGGAAGCAAAATAATTTTTAGAAATATGTACACGAGATTTTCACATGAAGAGGTCAGTGAAATTCATTACATCGCATGCTTCAAAAACTTTGAGCTTCTTTCCTTTATTTCCCCTTCATGTTTCCACCTTTCTCTAGCAATTATCACACTGGACTGAAAGAAAGGCCTTTTCTTTTCCTTTACATTAAACAAGGAGGACTGGGAATGTGTGTCAGTGTGTGTGTAAAAGCATGTGTCTACATACATGTGAGAAGATGAGTTTAGATTTAGAAGCATCCAAGTAAATATACCCAAAAATCACAAAAACCATTTGCTTTTAAGGGTAACTTAAATTCAACAGAGATATTCTAATGATCAACAGTTCAAATGTATGGTTAAGGTGCATGTAGAGTGATTTTCTCTTAGCAACAAGTAAGTCACATTCCAAATTATACTGTAAAAGAATACGAAAATACTGAAACCTAAGTATTTTTTCAAATACACCAATAATTTTTGGGACAAATGCAAATCAAGGCTCATAGTCTCAGTAAGGCTCCTTGGCACAGAGTACATTGTTGGAAAGGAATGCTGAAGGTCAACCCACCCCAGCAAATGGACCTTTTGCCACCCTGGGGATGGCATGCTGAGCTTTCTCTTTCTGGTGTTTCCACTGACAACAACTCCAGGGACACATCTGACAAGACTAATCCTTGCTTAGTTTGGTGGGACAGAAAAAGCATTCAATGAACATTTTCCTGATTAATTTTAGGAGAATTTTGAGTACTTTGATTTTGATAGATGAGATTGTCTGATTAAAGCTATAGAAATTTAGCACCCAATTCCAAAAAGGAGAGAAGCCAACCTAAAAAGACAGACACAGTGTGAAAGTAAACTTGAAAATGAAAGTGAAACTTAGCAATGGAAAAACACCCAAAAACAGAAGTTAGGTCAAGGATCCAAACCTGCATGCTATGATATCCTTTGCTAAAGGTGAGCTATACATTTCACTTTAGGTGTTCCAGCAGCCAATGCAGAAACAAAACTTGCATGGGTTCCTGTGTCCTTAAGAGAAAAACAAAATAATTGCTTGGAAGCATCATAGTTATTTCTGGCAGCAACGCCAGAGAGATGATATCCCCAGGATCCTCATAAAGAGAACACTGTGCAATATGGTGAACAGTATCCTTAATAACACTTCACGGTAAGTACAAACACAACATGTGCCGAGCTCTTTTAATATTTCACAGCACAGGGTGATAGAACACAGACAAAGTGCAATAACACAAAAGCATTCCGTAACTGGACTAAAAAAGTCAGTCTTAGGCATGCAGTTCTCGAGGGGCCTGGCATCATTCAAGGATACTTTTAAGAAATTCTTGAGCAAAAGACAGGAAATCCTTTAGAGAAGTAATTTCTGCTGTGAATTTCATGTTTTGTCCCTTCGAATTCACATAGTGAAACCCTACCCGTCCAGGTGATGGTGTTAGGAGAGTTATTTTGCAAAGTCAATAGGTCTTGAAGGTGGAACCCTTGAAGATGGGGTTGGGGTCCTTATAAGAGCAGATAAGAGAGACACTATGCACAGACACAGCCCAAAGATGGCCCTGTGCAAGCCAAGGTGGAGGTCCTCATCAGGCTCCTATCACTTATTTAGCCACTTAGTCTATGGTGTGTTTGTTAGAGCAGCCTGAAGTGATTAAGACAATTGGTCTCCCCTTAGTGTTGAAAACTAAACTGAGTGTCCATGCATTGGAGCATACACCCCTGGCAAACACACAGTCTGGCTTCTTTGTACTGATGGATAGGTGAAGAACCACCTGTGTTAAAGGTTGGCAAAGGCAGCAACAGGGCTGTGACAATCGGAAAGCCAAAGCAGAACAATGAACTGAACAGCAGGTCTGGCCACCAGAAGTTAATACAAAACACACCCCTTGCCCTTCACTCCCATGACATTGTGGGGAGTGCCTTTCTGGTTGGAAGCCTGAGTCACACAGACCATTTCCTCAAAGGCTGGGGGCAGTGGAAGAGGGTTGAGACAGGAGGCTATCCACGACATTTTTCTTAAGGATGGAACCCTAAACTTCTGCTGTTTCTTCCCAGCTGCTTTGCAAGTATTTTGTGATCAAATAAAATAATGTCAACAAAGACTTTGAAAAGCCTTCTAGCCTTCTGAATGGCTGTCATGCTCTAAAGGTCACAGTGAGATGCCCCCTCCCACTCCAGGTCCCACCCCCATCCCTAATCCTTCCTGCTGCCTATATGTCATAGGGGAGCCTTTCTCAGCCTCTCTTCCACTTCAGACACATCTTCCAGGATAAAATGCTACCACAGGAGCTAAAAGGATCATTCAGGATCCCTATCCCTAGCTATCATCCCCAGGGAGGTCATCTCTGTGTTTGTTAGACCTCAGCAAGCTCAGTATCTGGAAGAAATAGTTATTGTGGGAATATTATAGAAGGAGTCTTCAAAAATATGTGTTATGAAGAAGCTACTAATTAGCTTCAAAGTTTTTGCACCAAAATAAACATCTTTCAATTCCAATTTCAATTAAATTTTAAAACATTCATTTTTGAAACACACGGAGACAAACGGAAACAGGGGAGATGACTCACGCACTCTCTAAACATCAATGATGGCCAGGGCTGGGTTATACCAAAGCTAGAAGCCTAGAATTCAATCTGATTCTCTTACATGGGTGGCAGAGACCTACGGACATGAGACATCAATTCTGAGAGCAGGGTGTGCATTAGCAGGAATGGAGGGCACAGCTGGTACTAAAATTCAGGCACTATAATACAGGATACAACAATCCCAAACAAAGGCTTGCTTGTACCAAAGGCTCGCTTGTACCAAAGGCTCCCTCTTAACCAACTTATTTTAAAAATTATGTACGTTGTATGTATATATTTGAAAGCAAAAGACAGAAAGTGAGAGATCTTCCACCTGCTGGTTTTCTCCTCAAAAGGCTGAAATAGTTAGGTCAGGGCCAGGCTAAAGCCAAAAGCCAGAAGCCAGAAGCTTGGAACACAGCTGGCTGGGACCCAAGTAACTGGACCATCTTCTGCTGCTTTCTGAGGTATATTAGCAAGACGCTGAACAGAAAGCCAAGCAATTAGATCACAAATGGACACTCCTCAAAGTGCATATTTATTTGCATTTCATTGCTAAAAACACTCCAATATGAGATGCCAGCATCACAAGTGGACCATTTTACCTGTGTATCACCAAGCTGAATCTTCTATGAACTACCCCAGTCTTTTAAGGAGAATTAATTTACTTTAAGATTGTTCAATAGGAATAAAGTTTGTATAGAGATTCCAATCTCTTATAAGATTTATTTTTGTGGGCCTGGAACGATGACTCAGTAGCTAAATCCTCACCTTGCACACACCAGGATTTCATATGGGTACTAGTTCATGTGCTGGTTGCTCCACTTCCCATCCAGCTCCCTGCCTGTGGCCTGGGAAAGCAGTAGAAGATGGCCCAAAGCCTTGGGACCCTGCGCCCATGTGGGAGAACCAGAAGCTCCTGGCTCCTGGCTTGGGATTGGCTCAGCTCTGGCTGTGGTGGCCACTTGGGGAGCGAACCAAAAAATGGAAGATATTTATATCTCTTTCTCTCTGTAAATCTACCTTTCAAATAAAAATATTTTTTAAAAAGTATTTTTATAAAAATTCAATTATTTTTGCTGAAAAGTTCTTATTCCATTTCATTGCTAAAAACTAGAATTCCTAATACGTCAGCCCCAAGGAGAAGGTAACTCTTACTGTTTTGCACATCAAAATAAACCAAATAACCATCCTCCTGTCCTCTCCTAGTTGGTTAATTCTGATTGTAAAGGTCCATATTCTTCCAGACATTGCAAAGATGCACTTCCCTGGGATTTCACCTTCCCTGAAGCTATCAGAGTCAGAGCCAGGAAAGCAGAGTATCTCTCTTTCCTAGGCCCTGTCTATTGTAGCTGGGTCACAACTATAGCAGCAGCAGTGATGTCATCACCGCCATCAGCATGTGTTCCAAGAAACTTCCTGTTTCCTGTCTTCTAAGCATCCATTTGATACTTATTTGCTTTACATTTGTCCTTCTCTAAAGATGGAGGAATCCAGTGACAAAACTAACATGATGACTAAAGTCACATCAAAGAATGGGATTGTCTTTAGAGCCACTGAATGAGTTCCATTCTTTATTTGGTAGTGAACAAGTTCTCCTCTCATTCTAGTTCCTAGCTTTTATCCACCCAAGCTGTGTGTTTTTAAAAAGCGACAATGAAAATCTAGGAAAGGTGTATCAGCCATGTATGATAGAAAAAAACAAAGTGTTAGAGTAATTTGTAATTTGTTTGGCATTCCATATGAGCATCATTTTGAGCTGTAGTTCTGCTTCCAATCCAATCCAATGTTTCTGTTAATGTGCCTGTGAAAGCAGCAGAAAATGGCCCAGTGCAGGGCCTCTGCTCTTGACTCCTGGCTTCAGAATGACCCAGCCCTGGCTGCTGTGGCTGTTTGGAAAGTAAACCAGCTCCTTCTCTTTCTCTGTCTCCCTCCTTCCTTTCCCCCCTTTCTCTGTTATTCTGCCTTTCAAATAAATAAAAATAAATATTTAATATAAAAGATCTATCCATAGGAATACCATTACTTCTGTGATGCATTTGGCAAATTAAAGTTAAACATGATATACATACTGCTCCCAAATGAAACTTCATCATTTTCAAAATACTACTTATAAGACAGTTATCCTAAAAATGATTTCTTAAGGATTCATTTAAGAACCTCTTTACTCCACTATAAGCTTCTCTTTTATTAGGATGGACGCTGCCTCCCAAAACCAGATGTGTCCTTTGGAGGAGTCTGGTCTTTCGGAACAAAAGTCAGGGCTTTTTCTTGTTAACACTGTTAAATAAGGCATGGCAAGTTACAAGCACAGGTTTCTGAAATTTCCTTTTTTTCCTACCAGTACATAGGATAAAATGAAATTATTCAAATCACTCAGCACATATTGTAACACATATGATTTTAGAAGCACAAGTAAAAGTACTGTTGAAATATATACACATTATTTCTGCGATTGCCTCATTTCCCCCATCTTACCCATTTACAGATGAGAAAACCAAGGTTTTCAATTTTGCTCAGAAGGGCAGAACGCTTTCCAATTCATATTTAACTCAAAGTTGTATTGCTTTACTTCTCTCTCACAAGCTTATCTTCCAAGGTTGAATGTTAAAATGCCCAGACCATTCATGCTCAATCTGAAACCACCGGCTCCCAGACTTGCTATTTAGACAAGCATTGCTTTGTCTCTTCTGCTGACAGGTCACATAACTTGGAAAAAACAAACAAACAAACAAACAAACAAACAAAAACCACGTGTTGGGGATTCTGAATGGAGAACTATGGCAGTTGGGATACCAAGGGATTTACAGGCTACTCAAGTTATGTAGACACAAGAACAAAGGACTCACTGATGATCTGATTGATTGTTGCTACAGAGAAGAAAAGAATACCAGAAAATTCCAAGATGAGTAGGGGAGCTTTGGCTCTCCTTGGGTCAGCCAGTTAAGATAAGGTTTGAGTTAGATTAGCTTTTAGATAAGATTAGGTTACCTGGATATTTTAAGATATTCCTATGGGCTAGTGATTGTAGGGTGCTAGTCAAAATGAGAGAGATGGCTGATAACATGTCACACAGGCAGAAAAACCACTTTATCTTTTTAATCTTTTCCAGATCTGGATATAATACATTGCTACATCCCATAACTGTGTTTTGGCTTTCCATGTTCATTCTGTAGAAGCTGTCCAGGTCTCATGGCTGCTCAGGCAGTAGTAATTCAAAAAGCTGAGCTGCTAAAAGTGCTGTCTAAACGGGGTGAATGCCTGATGAAAACTCAGGAGCATTTTTTGGTAAAACTAGCCTTTATTGTTTTAAATAACCATAATCAAATACATTTTTTAAAGTCAGTTTTTTATAGTCTTTCTTTTTCTTCCCAGACTCCCTCCTGATTTGGAACACTTAAAAGGATATACAAATGAAAGAAAGAATTATACCCTTGTTACTTAATGTTTAATGAATAAAATATACATTACAGAACAAATTCAAGCCAAATGTCTCATAGGAGAAATGAAAGGTGGTGGAGGATTGGTTACACAGAAAGAGAGGTTTGGACTGAGAGATTTGGGTGGGTTTGGCTCACTGTAATACTGACTAGAGCAGACCTTTGGAAAGTCTACTTATCCCTGTGCTTCCTTCTCCTATCCATCAGGTGGTAGAAAGCAGGAAGTTGGGCTCTTTCTGAGGGTAGTTATCACCTTCAGAGGTTTCTGCTCCCTCCTCTGTCCTGAGTTTGAAATCCATACAGATGAGGGGTTTTGAAAAAGCTCATGCAAAAATACACATCATGAAAAAAATATGCATGGATTTCAAACTTTCTGTGCATATAAATATGTGCCTTTTAATTCTATTTTCCAGGACCTTTTTGATCACCTTTGTTTGTTGGTCCTATCCTTGGCCCTTCACCATTTGAGCTGGTTTTTCAAGTTCTTGACCTCTCCTTCTCACAATATGGTGACTCTTCATTTATTTTTCTCTTCTTCTAATAGAAATGAACTGACCCATTAACCAAGGGAACCGAATGCACAATAAACTCTCACTTTTTGGGGGCCCATCGTGGCAGCCTAGTGGCTAAATCCTTGTCTTGCATGTGCCAGGATCCTATACGAGTGCTGGTTTGTATCCTGGCTGCTCTACTTCCCATGCAGCTCCCTGCTCATGATCTGAAAAAGCAGTAAAGCATGCCCCTAGGCCTTGGGACCCTGTACAAGCATGGGAGACTCAGGAAAAGCTCATGGATCCTGGCTTCAGATCAGTTCAGCTCCGGCCATTGTGACCACTTGGGGAGAAAACGAGCAAATGAAACATCTTTCTCTATCTTCTTCTTTCTGTAGATCTGCCTTTCCAATAAAAATAAATAAATCTTTTTAAAAAATCTTTAAAAGTTAATTTTCCATCTTTTTGTGTCCATCAACTGGAATAATGGATACAAGGAATTCCTAATCCAAAAGAATCCATTTCTTTAAAAGAAACCTTGATATGGTACCTCTTGATCTATTAACTTATTAACATGAATAATCTGTTACTTTGAATTAGACCTCAAGCTAACAATTCATCTGTGAATTTAAACATTTGTTTTAGAGTTTCTCCAGCGAGGTAGTTGCAAGTTAATGCTCATAAACCCAAGAATATCAGGGCCACTACAGTCCTATTTTCTGATGTCAACAATGGAGTATTTATTTCAGTGCTAGAAACACAGGTCCAACAGAACAGAATAGAAAAATAATGGGCTTCCCTGTCTGTATTCTTGACATAGAATTTGTACTAATAATTCACTATGGGTCGCCACCAGTAGAAACACATGTGTTGTGGACTTTGATCCGTCATTTGGATTGCCTGGGGTGTCAGCTCCTATGTGGCATTTGCAAAAATAAATACTGTACCAGGGACTGGTTAGGTGTGGTATCACCAGTTTTGCACTTTTCCTCCTGGGTACTCAGACAACACTCCCTAGCTTCTTTTACAAGTATGCCAATTTCTGGACACTAGAATAAATTGGGAAACACAGTATTTCAGGGTCAAACCTAGACCCAAATAATTCTCCATGCACTCCTTCACTTCCTGCCAAATTGATACTGAAGTTCAAGTTGACCTTCAAAGCAATATTCTAGGGAGCAGGAAGAACTTCCAGCATCCAGGATCGCTGGTAATATAGAGTTATCCCTATGTTCCCAGCATCTTCACTTATTGAACCCTATGTCAATACAAAATAAATCTATGTGTCAGTCACTGCAGGCTGGGATATAATTATAGCACTTCACATTCCTTCAACCAATATACTCACATTACAAGTATCATTGAGAAGTGGCAATTATCTCCATTTCTAAGTACTCAAAAGTGAGATACTGTTTTTCCTTGTCTCTCTTGAATTTCAAGTATTCAGGCATAATCTTGATCTTGTCAGTCTAATGCACCCACATCAAGCCCTGACCATAAGCCAGCAGGAGAAAGAAGCAAGGGAATACGGAATGCATTCTGGAAGGGAGGATGGCAGCAGGGGTTGTTCATCCCATTTCTGTGGGCAGCAGTGGTGATGAGAGTATCTGCTAAGCAGACACTTAGTGTCAGTGATATAAGGACAGTTGTTGAAGCCACCAGCTAAGATATGACACCTTCCCAGCAGTGGTGGATTTAGATGTGACTCCTGTAAGGTAGCTGTCAAGTATTCTTTGCCAGTCTTCTCAGCAAGTCTGTGCCCTTTGCAATAACTGCTGATAAATAAATCTATCTTTGGCTTACATTAGCTAGAACTGGTTTCTGTCACTTGAAGCTGAGAGGTCCTTGTGATAATGCATCACTTTTAGAAATGGAAGGTCAGGGGACTGAGTGTCCCATGGCCTCAGGGAGTCTGCCTTCCCCGGGGTGTGTCTCAGATTCACAGATTCAGAGCCTGTGCCATGAATAGAAAAGTCTCCACTGATGGCTTCAGAAGACTTTGGGAGAGAGAACTAGTCCATCTATATTTTGACTGTCCCAGGTTGTGCTGAAGCAGATTAAATTTGTCCAAAATAAACCCTGCTATTTGGGAAATAGGGAATAGAAAAACAAAACTCAGACAAATATCCAAGGAGGTAGAAGAAAACAGGCCTTCCCTGGGAATGCTGTACCATATGTTAGAAAGAGATACAGCACACAAGTCATTTTAGGTCAACTGGATTCTTTCTGGAACAAAACCATAATTTAGATTTTGTCAAGCTCTATGCTCTTTCAAAGTCCCTATGTTGCACACTACAGTCAAACTAGGTCAAACAAAATGCACTGCACAAGAGTGAGAGATGTTAAGGAAAGTTAGCTGATTTTTTTTAAGATACTGTTGCTGGGCCAAGTTGGCCATTCTAGTCAGTGTGTGTGTTCCTGCTGTGGTCAGCAGAAGGAAGGAAAATCAAGGAGCAATGGCAGAGAAACTTGCGCAGGTTATCTCTCCTCACATACCTGCTGCCTCTGTTTAGGACACTGTCGTGACTGTTTCAGTTTTGAGCCTCCTTCTGAATGTCAACTGATAAAGTTTCAGGAATCTGGTACATTATTGTAGAATTGGGGTCCAGGACCCCAGGCTTCCCTGTAACCATCCCATTGTGCACAGTGACAAGGCCACTTACTTTGCCACCTGAATCTGAGCCATTCTTGGGAATGACTGAAGTGGTATCTGTCCTACAGGCTGGACCTTAAGAGGCCTCTCAATGCCTAGAGTTTCCCTTTTGCAACCCTGAGACCACTGTGCTGTGGAGATGCCTCACCTGGGCCCCTGTAAGGGAGACAACAGGCTTGTGTGTAGACCTCACAGAAAAACAGGCTCACATGTATGTCATGTAAAAGACTGCTTCCATGGCAGACATGGGAGATGAGCTTGCTCTGAGTCAAGAGGGACAGGCCAGTACCACTGATACTTAAATAAAATGTTGACTAAACGGATAGAAAGTGCTGACTGATGCCATCTATAATAAATAAAGCTTACTTCCTTTCTCACATATGGCTATGGGCTGCTCATTCGTCTTATTTTCATAATGCCTGGAGGCTGAATGGCCACATGGAGTGGACCCAAGGCTCCAGGTTGGGAGGCAGCCCCTGTACATGGCATCCTGCACACTCTAGCCAAGCTCGTCTGTTGACTGGATATGGTTGCATGAGACTCCCCAGGCAAGTGCAGCAGCACAAGTCCTGGCCAATCCAAACAAATAATGAGAAATAGTACAACAATTGTGTTTTAAGCTATCAAGCTTTGCAGTTATTGGATATGCCTAAAGAGATATTGACAAAGATGAGATCATCACCTTCGGTGTGGCAGATTAAGAAGTACCCCTGTTTGAGATGAAGAGCTGAAATATAGAAGTGTTGCAAACTTCCAAAATATAATTACCTTTAGGTCCTTTGTTGACTGCAGCAATGATTCTTGCTAAAACATCAAACTTTTCTTGGCTATTCAAACTAGGATTTAAACCTTGTAAGAGCCAGTGAGTAGAATATTCCACAAGTTTGAATTTTGTCATGAGCTTCATATTTTCTGAAGCTGTGTAGGTACATGCTTAGGATCAGGTTTAAGCAATATACTTTTTTTCTTCTTAATGTGGTTAGCAATAACACTGAAAACAGACTACCTGGTAATGGCTAACAGACTTGATTATTCATTAAGGAGGTGTGCAATATTCCCTCACTCCATGTTATCTATACACGGGGAAAGACAAACAATAAAGCCATTAATCACTCTTCCTACAATGACCCTAGATATGAAGCTTACTCGTTCTTAACCTATATCAGGTGTTTCCTTGGTTACAGTTATTAAAGTTTGTTTAAAGGTCAAGTTATCTGGGAACCAGCTGCACGTGTCTTCACTGCATGGGAGGGTGCCCCAGCTGAATTAGACCCCTGTAGCCAATATTCTACACTTAACTCCATACTTTCAAATTCAAAGATTGGTTAGATTTGCTAATGAAGCTAAAAATGGAATAGAACCTGTAGTAGAAACTATCACTCATATTCAAATAGGCTAACTTTAAAAGTCCTTCCCTTAAATTCCATGAAAAAAACTGAGAAGTATTCAAAATAGCTAAGATGCAGAAGTTCAGAGACCAGTTCAGCCGCATCATTACATTGAGCATGTAATTTCAACCATCTCCTGGGGCATTTTCTGGCACTGATGGGACATTTGATGGGGCATGCAGGGACTACACAGCTTCTGTGATTATCTTCAGAGTCTGATTATATTCCCCTGCCCAATTACCTTGTCCAAGCCAAATCCTCTAAATCAGATTTCTGAAACTCATAACATTACACAGAAAGTATGCCTAACATACTGCTCTAGAAAAATAAATGGTCTTCCATGCAAGTGTGTTTAGCAATGTGCAAAGAATTGGATATCTACTCAACTAATGCTGAGAGGTTCTCATTCACAGAGCTGAGAGACACAGTCCTCTTCAGAGAGTAACTGGAGAAATAACAACAATTCATTTTTGGCCAAAAGGTGCTCTTTTGTAAGAGTGGGGCTCTAAGTGCATATAAGCTGACTCTTGCTCAATTTTGTAGCCATCATCTTAATCACTTTCTCCTAAGCTATCTGCTGCAAATGAGGGATGCAAAGTTGGTGCCTCTCATTCATCAAATCTGCTTCCCTTCGGGAGGGAAAGCCCTCCTACCGCCCCTCCCAATCAGGGTTACTCCCCAAAGGGCTAAGCCAGACCCTGACTTGATCAAAGTGCCCCTCATGATCCCCAGGGCAGCCCTAATTAGATGCCAGATAACACTCATCTCAGTTGATACCAATTGTTCCTTACATGTTTGGTTTGTCTTCTCTGAGAGGCACCCAGAGCAGTGCAGTAAGAGACTTTACTTTTGTATTCAAGGTACCTATCCCAATGATTGACATATAATCTATCCTGAAAGAACAAAAGGCAACAATACTATATTCAATCCGCTGCTTGATGTATTGACTTGAATGAAGGCCATTTTAAAGTGAAAATATCCAAAATGGAACTCGAGTACATTCCCAATTCCAGACCCCCAAAATTCCATTTCATATCCAGGCTTTATTGCGCCCACCTAGACACTTGACCAAAAACTGTCAAGCCTAGCACCCCATTTCCCACATCTTTCTCTGCTGCTACTTCTATCCTGGAGTCTCTTGGTCCTTCCTTGTTTCTACTGTCATTCCTTACTTGAGCTACTACAATGTAGTCCTAAGTGAGCTCCCCGATTCTGCTTTTTCCCTCTGGTATATTCTGCACACAGCCCACAGGAACAGTCTCTAAAAGTGTAAGGCGATTAGTCACTCCCCTTTGCAGAAACTCTTCATGGTTCCCATTATACACAAAATACAATACCACTCCCTAATGCTGTCTCTGAGCCTCATATCTCTTGACTTCCTTCCTTATGTGTCACTGTTCCCTGAGCATCACAATCAGTTCTGGTTCTATGCAGCCTAGGAGCACTCCAAATTATAACCTGGCTCACACGCCAGTTCCTATATCTGGAAGCTTCTTCCAGTGATTCTCTTCGGGATGCCTTCGTTGGCCATCCCATCCCATATGGGATCTTCTCATCTTTACCCTGTGCAGTGACCATTGATCCCAGAACTCTAGTTAACATCTCTTACAGCACTTGCCCCAAGCCTGATTGGTTTGCTCATTTGTTTACTTGCTGATTTTCTGCATACTCTTACCAGAAGTGAATTTCATCAGAATTTCATATCATATGCCCATTGCATCCCTGGCCTTAGAATATGACCATTCCTCAGAAAACAGACAACAAATGAAGGAATAAATGAACAGTGGGGCCCGGCGGTGTGGCCTAGTGGCTAAAGTCCTCGCCTTGAAAGCCCCGGGATCCCATATGGGAGCCGGTTCTAATCCCGGCAGCTCCACTTCCCATCCAGCTCCCTGCTTGTGGCCTGGGAAAGCAGTCGAGGACCACGCAATGCATTGGGACCCTGCACCCGCGTGGGAGACCCGGAAGAGGTTCCAGGTTCCCGGCTTCGGATCGGCGCGCATCGGCCCGTTGCGGCTCACTTGGGGAGTGAATCATCGGACGGAAGATCTTCCTCTCTGTCTCTCCTGCTCTCTGTATATGTGGCTGTAATAAAATGAATAAATCTTTTTAAAAAAATGAACAGTGGCACAAGAAGGGAACTGATGCATCCATTATGTTATTCCAGCTCCCAGTTCAGAGGAACACTGGGGTCTCACTTTCAAGAGCCAGGCAGACTCAGTCACCACAAAGCAATGAGCATTCCTGTGGTAACCGTTCTTATTAGTATCATCTTACAAACGAAAAAAAACCTCAAAAGACATGAAATGATTTACACAGTATAGACCCCAGCACTTGTGACTGGCAGCAGTAGGTTCTACTTTATGTTTGCCTTATTCCACAGGGGATCTTTGTTGCTCTAGATTCTTCCCATAAGAATTACAACCAATGTCCTGCTTTGCTAAGCTAAAAATTTACATGGTGTTATATGTTTCATGGCATTATTAGTCCTCCATAATTTTTATGTTAATATGTCATTGAAGGTAGTTCCTAGCTCTCACTCAATAGGACAGGCATTAAGTCCTTCCTCTTATTAAAGTGACCTCTTATTAAAGAGTTACATGGCCATTAACTCAAGTGACTGACTTCCAGTGAATCCCAGAATGAAAACTTTCATACCTCGGAATTCCAGTCCTCGAAGTTGAAAGGTGACAAGACCGTTGCCGATTTCAATCAGGTGAACAAAGGCATTGAGGTCATCTGAAGCCAAAATAAAGCAATCGCCAGAGCTGTAATTACCCCAGCGACCAAGAACTAAGTCTCCACAAAGGGACTCCTGGAGTGTCCTTGTCAAGTGCTCATAAAAGATGGAATTGAGATTGTTGTCATCGTTCCCTAAAGATAGATGAGAAACGGACAATCAGTGAACACTTTGTGTATTCAAGTCCTAGGAAAGACGAAGCTGTTACTATGCTAAGGATAAAATCAGACTTGATGCATATGCAAAGAGTAAGACCTGTTCCTCACTTGTTTAAGTGGGTTATCTAAGACTCTTCCATTTTTCTTTTATTTTTTTATTCTCTATTCTTTGGTAATCTCATCTATGCACATAGATTTATTTGGTATCTAAATGCAGTTGACATAGAAATTCACATATCCAACTGAGATCTCTTATCTGAGCCCTACACCTGTATACCTAATTTTCTATTGAATGTCTTCTTTTGTGTGTCGCAAATGCTCAATTCCAAATGGCCAAGTTGCAGAACTCCTCATCCTGTTCCCAGTATAACCATCCAGATGGCGATAATATGACCCTTCTTTCCCACTCTCTTTGCCTTCTTCAATTTTATTTTTTTGCATAGTTCTGCCTTTCTCTATAAGTATTACCTCAACCCTATTTCTCCCTTGGATGAACCTATAGGTTAGTCTTATAACTGACCTATATTTATTTACTGGGACATACTATTCATTCTCTATACTATAGTCAGAATGAGTTCTTCCCTTTGCAAAGCTAAATGTATTACCCAAGACCCTTGATTAAAACCATCAGTGACTTTTTCTTAAGACATAAACATGACTTCTTAAATGATCCATAATAGAGAAGCCATAAAATTTTTCAGTCCTAGTATGCTAGGACTGTCCTAAACAAATATAGCTCACATGAGCACACAAAAGGCATGGGGTGATTTGCTTCTTAGTTCTGTCTTCACCCTCATCTCTTAACTCCCTTCTCAGGTTTTATGCTCAGCCACACAAAACTTCTTTCTGTTGAGCAACTCAATACCCCTCCCCTCCCCACCGTAGCCTTAGTCATCCTGATCTGTTCCGCTAGGGCTACTTTTCCATTCTTGAAACATGTATCTTGGGCCCAGCATGGAAGCCTACTGGCTAAAGTTCTCATCTTGCATGCGCCAGGATCCCATACAGGTGCCAGTTCATATCCTGGATGTTCCACTTCCCTTTCAGCTTCTTGCCCTGGGTAAGCAGTCAAGGACGGCCCAAAGCTTTGGGACTTTGCACACATGTGAAAGACCCAGAAGAGGTTCCTGGCTCCTGGCTTCAGATCAGCTCAGCTCTGGCCATTGCGGCCATTAGAGGAGTGAACCAGTGAATGGAAAAATTTTCTGTCCCTCCTTATCTCTGTAAATCTACTTTTCCAATAAAAATAAATAAGTCATATATGTATCTTGGTAACCACTGCTCAGTATCATGCATTCACCTATGTTATATATAACAAGAGTTTCTTAAGCTTCAACATTGAGCAGGATTCATGCACTGCAGTTTCAAAAGCTGAAGCACATTTGACTTGTTTTCAGGGTTGATAATTATGAGTAAAACTACATCAGACATGGATTGGTATGCAAATGACTTTTCAATGTTCTTGGATACATTCTTGGGAGTGGCCCTGCCATTTTTCAAATGGTTGTACCATTTTTACATCCTCTTATCAGTGACTTGAAGTTCTATTTTTGCATCCTGCCATGACTTAGTGATGTTGCTTGTTGTTTGTTGGTTTAATTTCACCCATTATAATTGGGTGGATGATGACAGGCTGAAGGAAGGATGCAGTATAGAAGATGGAATGAGGAATGGGCTAGCTTCACAGAGGAAGACCAGAGGTGTCTGTGAGCAGGGAGCAGAATTGGAGTTGCATGGTGCATTTCCCGTGACCTAGATAGGCCGGGGCTTTGCTCCCTCTTTCTTTAGGATTTCTCAAGATGAAGGACAGAAGTTTTATTGAGAGATGATGGGGTGCATTTGGTCTGTGGCCTTGTGGGTAGAGGAAACATTGGCAAGGACTATGAGAAAAACTTACCTTTAGGGGAGCTTTGTTAGTGGAAAAATTTTCTTGGTGGAGAAAATTCTTGCTCTGGAAAACCAGAGAGGCATAGAATTGCCAGGAAAAACCGAAATTAAAATAATTTTAATTCTATGTTTGATTATTGTGTGGGAGAATTAGTACAGATCTGACTGAAAAATGTCTATTCTTTGCACACAAGAATCAGGACACAATGGGGGAATACAGATAGGCAAAGATACCCAATTGCACATGCATGAGGCAGCATACCTATTCATCCCAGAGAAACACAATTAGATTATTAATATCTTAGCAGGGAACTTATAATAGTTTAAAACTGAATTGAAATTAGTGTATTTATAGCCTAATTATGACTAATGGGTGAAAAACAGTACTCTAATAAAGTGTCAGTGTGCTTAATCTTCTATGAATACAAAGCCTGCTTGACCTGCCATTATATTCATGTTCTGTGATGAATCAGCATACATCCTGAGACACTAATGAAAGCTTATTTTCAGTCTTTGGCACTGTTATAGGAAAGCCCTGAATGAGAGAACCTGCCTTAGCTTAAGTGTTCAATTTTTAGATAAAACAAAATAATTTAAATCACTAAATGTAGAGACTCAACTCAGGGCATCTTCCAAGAGCATGTGGGCCACACATTTGACGATTTAAGACGAGAAAACAATGATAACCACTCAGAAGGACTGTGTGTTTTATCTGGCATCAATAGTTGTCCCACGCCACAAAGCCCACAAGTCAGAGGTGCCTGCCCCAATCCCTCTCCCTGTTGTACCAACAGAGTTCAGTAAAGAATAAACCTGCCTTTCTAGGTATTTTCACATTTCAAAGTCTGATTTTAAATGATTCATTGATATGCAATTCAAATACCGAAAATGAGCACAGCACAACTCTTCCTAGAGAAAACTTCTGGCACGAAGGAGAGAGTGAGGTTGGCAAGAACAAAAGCAGTAAAAATTTGCATACTGAATGAGGAAGGAAGAGATAAAATGGCCATAAATGAAACAGGTTAGGAAAGAAAAAGTAAAACAAATTGCTAGCAGTTAAATCCTTACAACTTCATGTTGGCTGAAGTTTCTAAAGGCTTTGGGATGCTGTAACAGTTTTCCTTGAAGGACAGCAAAACGCTGATTTTTTTTTCTTAAAATGAATGCCGACATTTACAGTCTGTGTTCGGTATTTACCACACAAGCAAAAATGTCTTGATTCACAGATTTCAATACTGAACAAGAACCTAATCAATGCTACATAATGGAGAAATGCATTTCCAAACCTAATCACAATGCTTTATCAATCTCCTTACAGTTTTATGGTACACTATTTACCACAATGTGTATTGTCTCTACAGTGATTAAGGAGTAGTAAATTCCCCTTTATGGCATCTATCAACATGACAAAATAAATAGTTTAAACAGAGGGAAATAAGAGATCTTACCTGGATCCCTTTCAATTTGAACCGCCAATCTTGTGTTGGAATTATCCATGCGTCTTGTGCTAGAACAGGTCACAAAATGATAAAAGGTCATGATTAGATCCCTCATTGGGAGGAAGCCGCGTTACAGAACCAACTGTGTGAGTGGGAAATGCAGAGGTGTTGAAGTGTACACATTTCAGGTGATGGCTCCAGGGGACAGGACTGCAGGAAGAGACGTCTCGTGACAGCAAAGGGAGAGGTCAGTGCAGCAGGAAGCACATGGAAGGGATAGATGAGTAATTCCTTGATCTGGGAAGAACACCCTCAAAGTCTTCACGAATTTTGATCACCAGATCCATAAACAAAGATATGAACTCCCATTGGAATGCCACTAACTTGGAGAATTCAAACACTCACAGATTTTTTTTTTTTTCCAAATTGGTTCCAGTCACCACTGGCTTTCAAGACTTCAGTTCTCTGTTATAGATCTTTCCTGGGTCAAACCATATAAATATAGCTCTTCTAAACTTCGAAGCAGAGAGCTAGTCTGAAGTCACAGTAAAGTAACTACCAGAACTATCTATAACATGCTCTAGGATGACCCATGACCTCCAAGCTTTTATAAATTAGCCATTCTGTGACAACCCCTTGCATCACACAACCAGTCAGTAAGGGACACTCACCCAGATTTCTGAGTGGCAACTGATCAGTCTTTCCAGCCAACTCCTGAGCAGATGATGTCAAGCCAGGTATACCTCAAAGGCTTCACCAGCTCCTGAACTTCACATATCCCAGAAACCCTTTAAAAATGCAGCATAGGGCTCTGCTCAGAGGCTGTGCCCATCAGCCTTGCCTTTTTATGCCAGTTATTGACAAGTGGTCTCCTCAAGCTTTGAAAGATGAAATATGAAATTGACATGAATGGTAATTAATGATTTACAGCAATTTCTTAGGGTTTCTGATGTATTAAGGAAGAGTTTTCTCAAAATATTGTTGAGCATAGGGCTTTTAAATTTTTTAAAAAGATTTATTTATTTCTGTTGGAAAGTCAGATATACAGAGAGGAAGATCTTCCCCAAGATTCACTGATTCACTCCCCAAGTGGCCACAACAGCCGGAGCTGAGCTGATCCGAAATCAGGAGCCTGGAGACTCTTCCAGGTCTCCATGCAGGTACAAATTCCCAAGACATTGGGCCAGCCTCAACTGCTTACCCAGGCCACAAGCAGGGAGCTAGATGGGTAGTGGGGTGCAGGCCCCGGTCTCCCAAGGATTAACTCCACAGCTTAGCTTGTTTCTCAGAGAGTAACAGGATTGGCAATTTTGGCCTGATACATCTAGCCACTGGCTTAACCGCAAGTTCCTGCTTCCTATTTGTCAAGTTATCTGCCAAGGGATTGGATAAACACAGGGAGGAACTCAAGGAATTTAGGGTGGAGACTAGAGGATTGGATAAACACTGGGAGGAACTCAAGGGATTTAGGGTGGCCACTACTGGGAGGAACTCGAAGGATTTAGGTTGGCAACTTGAGGACTGGATAAACACTGGGAGGAACTCAAGGGATTTAGGGTGGCCACTACTGGGAGGAACTCGAAGGATTTAGGTTGGCAACTTGAGGACTGGATAAACACTGGGAGGAGCTAGGGAGAGTATAATAGAAAGCCTGGAGTTTCAATAAAGATCAACCTATCATCGATCGGCATTCGGTGTACTGCGTGTTATCTTGTGTTGTCTCTCTGCGTTGTCTTTTTTGTAACCCTAGTCCCTCCGCTCAGCTCGGGGTACGTGGCGACGCGGGCATTGCCAACATCTGGAGGTCCCACCGAGAAGGGCGTTGCCAACAGTGGGGTCGCCAAGATTAGAATCAGTGCACATATGGGATTCTGGGGTGTTGAAAGCAAGGACTTTTGACACTAGGCTATTGCATTGGGCTCCAAACACAGGGTTTTTGTGCAGATTTTTTTAAAAAAAGATTTATTTTATTTTTACTGGAAAAGCAAATTTATAAAGAGGAGAGACAAAGATCTTTCATCTGTTGGTTCACTCCCCAAGTGGCCACCATGGGCAGAGTTAAGCTAATCTGAAGCCAGGAGCCAGGAACCAGGAGCTTCCTCTGGGTCTCCCACACGGATGCAGGGTCGCAAGGCTTTGGGCCACCCTGTACTGCTTTCCCAGACCACAAGCAGGGAGTTGCATGGAAAGAGGAGCAGCCGGGACACAAACCAGTGTCCATATAGGATCCTGGCACATGCAAAGCAAGTCACTGAGCCATTATGCTGGGCCCTGTTAAGCAGATTTAAATACAATGTGGGTCTTCTAACATTTGTGAGAAAATTGTTCTGCCACATGCCTGTCTTTTGCTTTACCTAGTACCCTATTGTTTGTTTTCTCTGCTCTAACCATACTGACCTTAAGAGGGTATTTCAAAAAGTTTATGGAAAATAAAATTTAAAAATGGTTTTCTACTGTTACAAAAATTTTTGAAGTCCACGCACACAAGCAGCCATCGAGAAGTTCATGAAAATGTATATTAGGGGAAAAGACACATGGATTTCAATGTGTTTATCATCAAAAATAAAAATCTTTAATTTTTTAAAAAAAAACATTTATTTGGGAGGCAGAGGGACAGTGATACAGAAACAAATCTAGTTATATACACACATATACATATGTATACACATATATAGAGAGAAATCCCATCTACTCAATCAGTCCCCAGATGCCCACAACAGGTGGAACTGGACCAACTGAAGCCAGGAACCAATCCAAGCCTTCCATATGGGTACTCAGTTACACCACTGCTGCCTCTCAAGGTCGGCGTTAGCACGAAGCTTGAATCAGGAGGCAGCAGTAGGAAAAGAACACAGGCACACTGAAAAAAGGGAGTGTTTTAACTGACACTATAACTACTAAATGTCTAAACTAATGCTTTATTTCCACTTTCCACTAACTTACTCAAGTATTCTCATAATTTTCCATATCTTCAGTATGCCCAAGCTTCCTAGCTCTGTCATCCCTTCCCTCCTTGGCATCCACTGTAACTGTTGTTGCCCTACTTGGATTATTTGCCTTCCATTCCCATGTATGTTTCCTTGTGACTCCTCTCATCCAAGGCTCAGCTACAGGGCCAGTTTCTTAGGAAAGTGCCCCTGACCCGTGACCATGGTGAGATCAACGGGCCATGGGTCCTATTCTTCAACATAGCACTCCTCTCCTCTGGAGCACCTGACATGGTCATTGACAGCCATGACAGTCAGTAACTCACATTGGTAGAGAACTCACTCAATGCAAGAATCTGTTCTGAGTACTTCCCATGTTTTAACTAGTGACACCCTCACAGATTCCCTCTGGTGTAGATTCTGTGTGGATCCACACTCTCACAGACAATGTCGCTGAAGCATAGAGAGATTATAAACTCCAGCATCACAGTTAGACCAGGTGGTAGAATCAGGCCTAGAAAACAAGCAGATTAGCCCTGTCACGCACACTCCTTTATGGGACTACCTAATTATAGCTGCCTCCTACTCTAGGTCCTAAGTATGATGAAAGTAAGTTTTTTGCTCAGATGACACACAGTGGTCACTCAACAACTGAATGAAGAAACATGAGGCCGCTTCTGAAGCTTTCACTCTCGTAATATCTGCTGAGAGTAAACTAGCTAACACCTGATGTTGCATATTCTGTTTTGTTTAAATCTGATCATTGACATTACAAATGGATTGGCAAGCAGGAAAATGCTATCATCTCTAAATGGGTATGAACAGCAGCATTGAATTGTACAAGTGTAGTTTCAAAGGTTCATGAAAAAATTAACAGAATGTAATTAACATAGGAATTAAAAGATACTTTTTAATTGAACTATTTCATTTATATTAAGTATATAGTATAAATTTTATGTTCATATTGCCCATGTTTATTTATATATTAAATATAATTTATTTTTAATGAATTGATAATTTATTTAACATAGGAAGTTAAAAATAGATTTCAGCACAAAAATTTTAAATCCATGCATAGCTTTTTATGTAGTATGGCGTCTCATGAACTAGACTTCTCATGTTACTGTTTCAGCCTTCCTTCCAAATCTTCTCATAGCAGGTTGAAAATAGCAGTCCAGTATTGCAGGAAATAAAACAAACAACATTCTTTTTGATGAAGGCTGAAATTCCCATGTCTGCATGGTAAGTCCCTAAGTGGAATTTTAATTTCACCTTAAGACCTAGGACAAATGGAATTTTCCACAGCAGAATAAACAATTTTCAAAGTGGGACTGAGCCAAAAGAAAATAATTTGCCAAACTCCTTAGGGAACTAAAACACCTTCTAAAACTATGTTCAATGGAAAGCTATCTTTTCAAAAGGTTACAGCCTTTATCTGAAAGCACAGTGTTAACTTCTGATGGGAATAACTAAGTTGAGCCACCCTGGGTACCCTGGGGCTTCTGGCTCTCCACTAACGAAGAAAGTGAACTATCAGCCATACTGGATAATTTGAGCTTTTCTCCAGTGCTTTCCTCCTGTAAATTTGTTGCTTACCACTCAGAGGTGCTAATTAGCTCAGTAATTGGATTTCTGCCTTAACCATCTTATTGCATGAGCATCAATTCTGCGGCTCAAAGACAAAGCAGGTTTATGGCTCACTCCCCAACCTCAGTGGGATCTTGTAAGGCAGGAATGCATAGAGTCTGCATCTGCACTGGTGCTCCTCTTAGCACGGTGCATTGCTGAGTGACACTGCCCTGAGGGCCACAGGCCAAAAATCACAATCAGCCTCTGCAGAGAGGGTGACTGACTACAAAGCAAGCTCCCCTTAAGCTGGTATGAAAACAGATGGCAGAGTTAACTTCCTCCCTTCAAACTTGACCCTCCTGGCACAATCTGTCTCCTTATCTTAAGCACTTCCTATTTCAGATGGTTTCACATGACCGATTTAGATAGTTTTACAGAAATTTTCTGTAATAATACTGCTTCAATTTTCCTTTGGGCAGTAACAGGAATTTTTTTTTGCGATAGAACTACTACTTTGTGATGGATAAACATTGCTGGCTGGAGAAGTTTGGTGGGTGTCTGTTTACATGGCAAACTTGAAATGGAATTAATAATGGGCTAGATTTTTATTCACAGGCAAGGCAACTTTCAAGAACTCTGAACTATGAGAAGGCAGACTGACTTCAGATAGGAGGATACTGTCTCCATTTATTTATCTTTTATTTGAGAAGGAGGAAATGGAAGAATGGGAGGGAGAGGAAAAGAGAGACAGAGCAAGGAGCACTCCTTTTAGTTCATTTGACATAGACTCTTTTAGTATATGTGCTGCCGAAGCGAGCACTTGACATAGACTCTTGATGGCTGGGTCTGGGCTAGAATAGTAGCTAGAAAACAAATCTTGCACAAAGATAACAGGAATTCGGTTACTTGAATTAGCACTTCTGGCTTCCAGGGTGTGCATTCGCAGGAAGCTGAAATCAGGAGTTGGAAACAGGCATCAAACACAGGGGCTCCAACACAGGACAGAGTTCCCTTAATCACTAGTCCAATAAACCTGCTCTACCTCCTTTTAAGATGGCAATGTACAGAGGTATGTTCAAGCCTAAGTTTCACTGAGACAACCTTGTGCCTTGGAATGCCCTGGTGTAAAAGACATTTCCTGAAGACACACTGCTTGTATGGTTATAAGGAGAACATTACTTCAGGTCAAATCCCTTGGGTGAACTCCAACCTAACCAGGCTTAGGTTCTGACTTTACTGGTCCTTCAAGACCACATCCCTCAGCTGCATTAGCTTCTTTCCTCTTCTGGCTGGCAGAGGCTTATGAGGGGAAAATGCCTCATTTGGATGTTTGTCTTTGCCTGGATTTTGTTCTGAATTCCTCAATATCATTAAAGTTTTTTTTTCCTTAATTCATTTGTCTTCATTTTTGATATTTTATTGTTCAAGACATAACCAATTAATTTTTTTTATTCATTAATTACATTGTATTATGTGACACAGTTTCATAAAGTTTTAAGAAATCAACAACTTTTATCCCCCCAGGTTTGAGGTGTTTGTCTTTGCCTGGATTTTGTTCTGAATTCTTAAATATCGTTAAGATTTTGAGAAATCAACTACTTTAAGTTTTCAAGAAAAAATTTTTAATATGTATATTTTGTCCAGTTCTCTTCAGCTGTTCTTAGTAGGGAAAGTTGGTCATAAATATTTGTCATTGTTTGAGATTTAACTACTGTTGCAGTTCCTAGAGATGTATAATGGGGGAGGAAGAGGTGGGTTCTTTTTAATTGCCATATATACATTTTTTTGTTAGAAAGTCAGATATACAGATAGGAGGAGAGACAGAGAGAAAGATCTTCTATCTGTTGATTCACTACTAAGCAGCCGCAACGGCCGGAGCTGAGCCAATCCAAAGCCAGGAGCCAAGAGCCTCTTCTGGATCTCCCACACACGTGCAGGGTCCCAAGTCTTTGGGCGATCCTCGACTGCTTTCCCAGGCCATGAACAGGGAGTTGGATGGGAAGCGGGCCAATGGGATTAGAACCAGTGCCCACATGGGCTCCCGGCGCATGCAAGGCGAGAACTTCAGCTGCTAGGCTACATCGCTGGGCCCTTAATTGCCATATTTTTAATCAGTGCTTTTCAATATTTCCATATTCCATTGGCTCCTGCAAAGGTGTATTCAACTTGCTGTATAAGTGCGCTTGTGTATATTTGTAGATGAATACATGGATGTATGTTCTGTAACATGCACTAGAGGTGCATTAGTGATTATACTATTAGCTTTTCCATATCCTTATCCTTTGATCCTAAACTAGCAAAAGTGAATTATATTTAACACCACTACTATGTTTATGATTTTTATCAATTTTTTCTTTGTGAAATTTCCTATGTCGTTTAATGCATTGATATCTACGGATTAGATCATAATTGTGAATTTTAGCGTTTAGCATTAACAGAATGTTCTTCATTCCAATGGCTGTGGCCCACATTAGTCTTGCTTTAATATTAAACAACAATCACAACTTTCAGTTTGCCTGCATTTGCTTGATACTTTCACTCATTTCTCTACTGTTTGCTTTCCCAGATCATTGTGTTTAAGATGTGACTTTTTATTTGGTGCCATATTGATTTATTCAATCATTTTGTCCTCAAATTTTCTCACTTCGTTGCTTCTTTGATTTTTTAAACACTTCACATTCTGGCTTGTTTATAACATTTTATAGGCTCAAAATCCTTTAAAAATTTTTTTTTTGATTTTTTAAAATTTTTATTGGAAAGTCAGATATACAGAGAGGAGGAGGGACAGAGAGGAAGATCTTCAGAAGACCTTTGGTCCGCTGATTCACTCCCTAAGCAACCGCAATGGCCAGAGCCAATCTGAAGCCAGGGGCCATGAGCCTCTTCCAGGTCTCCCATGCGGGTGCAAGGTTCCAAGGCTTTTGGCCATCCTCGGCTGCTTTCCCAGGCCACGAGCAGGGAGCTGGATGGGAAGCGGGACTGCTGGGATTAGAGCGAGCACCCATATGGGATCCTTGTGCGTGTAAGGTGAGGATTTTAGCCACTAGGCTAATGCGCTGGGCCATAGTCTCAAAAATCTTAAGAAAATACTATGAACACTTTGTGCCGACAAACTTGAACATCTAAATAAACTAGGTAACTTCCTATAAAAGTATGTTATACTCCAGATAAAAACAGGAGATAAGTGGGAAAAACTGTAGCTATTAAACAAAGAAATCAGTAATGAAGTAAATACCCAGAAGTAGAGCAGTCGGGATCTAAACTGGCACCCATATGGGATGCCTTTGCCACAGGTGGAAAACTAACCTTCTCTGTGCCAGCCCCAAAATCTTTCTATGATGTCTTTTAACTTCTCTGGAATTTTTCCCATGTGGATGTATTTCTCTGGGAAATTTTCTTAGATTGCTTTTCTTACATTGCTGACTTGAACAAGCTATTTTTCTGATCTGCTATTTTATACATTTAAACAATTATATGTATTTGTCTTACAAGCTGCTTGCTCCAGGTTGTCATTTCTTTCTTACATCCTGTCCTTGTGTTATTTCTTCTGGTATGATTCTTCATTCTAAATATCTGTGCAGTATATTTGTCTATGCATCTTTAGTTTGGAAGGGTATCCACCTGTTACTCATTTTGTTTGCTGGTTCTTGCTCATGACGAATGTCTTTCTCTTGTGTTTAGATACCACCCAATTTCATGTTACTCAAACATGTCCATATTTTGATAGAAAATTACTTGTCATAATAAGAAACAGGAAGATTTTAAAAGAATGAAGAAGAAAACTAGTGCTATTCACAAGATCATAAAAATTATAGAACTATTTGGCAAAAATGTTACACTAGTGATTACCAAAATTCTTCAATTAGCAAATAAGATCACTGAAAATAATGGAAAAAGTCTTACCAAGATAAGTAAAAGTCTTAGCAAAGACAGAAATAAAATATTTTATTAGTACAAAACACAATCTCCAAAATAAATACTTCAATGGAAGACCTTACCAGCAGTATGAAGGGGAGAGAGGACATTATCATTCACTGAAACAGTACAACAGAGGGTGTCCACAAACTGGACAAAACAGAGAAAACAGATTCATGGCAGCCATTTAGGGAATGAACCAGCACGTGCAAGATCCATCTTTCCCTTTCCCTGTCTATTTCTTTAACTCTGCCTTTCAAAGACAAAAATAAATAAACCTTGAACAATAAAAATAAAAGGGGATAGTAAGGAAACATGAAGGGAAGGGAAGACTTCTACACCTCAGTAAAATTACAACACAAATAGATTCTGATAAACAGTAAGTAGAGAAGTCACTAAAGAACACACTAAAAAGCATACTGCTTGACAAATAAAAATACAATTTAAAAAACACTCATAAAGTTATGGAAAAAAGAGAGGAAGGCTGCTAAAATCAGTTTGCTGCTGTGTTTTAAAGAGTTTTGCATCTATATTAATAAAAGGATTTGGTGTGCAGTTTTCTTTTCTTGTAATGACTTGCTGCAGTGTAAAAAAAAGTTTTTCACTGTTTTCTCCACTAACTCATTGCTTCCTGTGCTAATCTTTTCAGTAAGCAATGTTTCCAAAGCATTATATCCCAAATACATTTTTCTTCCTTCCTTCTCTGGCCACACTGCAAAATTATTTTCTGAAGAATAGATCTTCCTGCTCTGCTGCTTTTTGAACCTCATATTCACTGTAAAACTAACAGCAATCAACAGCACCCATAGTGCAGATTCAATGTTTTACTACCTTCGCCTTCCACAAAGTTTTAGGACAAGATATTGATAAAATGGAATTTTTGGTACAAATTCCAATAGAATCCTCATCTCCATCTGCAACCTTACAAGCATGGCCATTGTGCCCACATTCTGGTCAGCATTCTGGCCTTCAAAGCCCTCCCAAAATTACCCACAATACCCCACTTATGCATTCTAGGCTTTCTCTAATCTGCTCTTCAACATTGTTTCTGGTAAATCAGTTCCAAAGACTCCACCACATCTCCAAGTATAGTTAATAGTTATGGTCCCACACCTTCATCTCAATTTCCTGTATTAGTGAGTTTTTCATACTACAACGTATCACCTCATACAGGCTAATTATGAAGGCAAAGAAGTTTGTATTTACTCATGGTTTCAGAGAGTCACTGTCCAAGACTGGGCAGCCCCACATGTCTGGCATCTGATGAATGAGGTGGCCGGTGGAACCTCATATCATACAGAGGAAGGATCATGTGATAAACCAGACAGAATAACTGGGTTGAATTAGCTTTTACAACCAATCCTCTTGAAGAATCATCTTTTCAGGGAACACTCCCATTTACCTAAGGATCTTGCACTAGGTTTACCTCCTATTCAGCATAACTGGGTTAAGTTTCAATCCTCAGTGTCACCAATTCATGACCTTGGAGATTAAATAACTACATGAGGTTGGAATTTACATGCTATTTAAACTATAGCAATCCAAACAGAAAACCCAGATGTCCTTCAATGGATGAGTCACTAAAAATACATACATCCTGTCTACGGCCATACCACCCTGAACGTGCCAGATTTCGTCTGATCTCGGAAAAATACATACATCCACGCCAAGCAGCTACTCAGCAAACATAATAAAAACAATCTATTGATACAAAAAAAAACAACAACCTGGGTGAGTTATCACTAAATAAGGCTGAGTGAAATGGACAACTCCAAGAGGTTATTTACTTTATGATTCTATGCATATAACACAATGACAAAATTATAGATATGCAGAACAGATTACTAGCTGTCAGTAGGCAGGGAGTGGGAACAACAAAGAATTCTGCGTCTGTAAAGGAGGAAAGAGGAGAACCCTTGTAGTGACTGAAAATTCCCTATTTCAAATGTTCTTTCATCAACTTCAAGGACTAAGGTGGGAGAGTCTTGCAAGAGGCAAAGATACCCCTTACTCAAAGCAGTCAACTGTTAATAATGCAGAAAACCATCTAGGTTGTGAGAGTGCTGCAAGATGTTACCATTGGTGAAAACTGGTAGAGGCACATGGGATGGGGTTTCTTTGTATTATTTCTGCCAACTGCATATGAATATAGAATTAGCTAAAAAACCCCATCTAATAGATCAAATTTAGAAGATACAAACAACCACGTGTAATTTATATCTTGCATCCTCACTTGTTTGCCCCTCAAATTACAAGTGCTTGCCTATTTCGGTCAGAAGCATCCACAGTACTCAACATTTTAAAGGCAGGATATGAAGTTCAACTACTCAGCGGAAAGTCATAAATATTTAGAGTGTGAAAAGTGGTTCTTCTGCTTCTGTAAATGCAACTAATAAAAACGGCTATTAGAAAAACCCCAACCTTCATGTGTTTGAGCTGAGAGCCAAGTGGGGACATGAATAAATAAAGCAGCAAAGGGTCAAATCTGGCTCACGAGAATGAAATTCTCAGGGTGATGCCACATTCTCCTTCAGGTTTAAACAGCCTGATCTAAAGCTATGACTTCTGGGTGTTATAGACCTCTTATATGTTAAAAAAAAAAAGGGCCAGTGTCATCTATTTGAGTATTTTCTTTGGCCATGTAAGTGTGACTTCTCAAGGGGATGAAAGCCAACTCTTCTTTTATTCTTTTTTAATCCATTAGTTACGTGTGATATACAGAGTTTGGATTGAGAGCAACCAGGCTCTTGAGACGTAATTCCCACATGGATAAAAGCTCAATAATCTTTCGTAATGGTGCTGCTATAATTTGTGCAGAGACACACTCGGCCCTGCTGAGTAAACTGCTCACTCAGTTTCACAGCCACTTGTCTCACGAGAAATAACCATTTGGGAAGACACATCCTCTGGATGTGCTGTGTCGCCAAGGGATATGGTATTTAATAAAATCACAACAATGTTTCTAGCTGAGATAAACTTAACTTCTCCCTGCCTATTTCCTTATTTCAAAAAGCTTAACAAGGAACTGTGCCCACATCATACCCTCAAATGTGTTATAAAACTAAGTCTATGGGGTGGTGTGGTGACATACAGTGCTGGCATCCCATGTGAGCACTGGTTCAGGTGCAGGCTACTCCACTTCTGATCCAGCTCCCTTATTATGACCTGGGAAGGCAGCAGAGGATGGCCCAAATCCTTGACACCTTGCACCCATGTGGAGGACCCAGAGGGAACCTAGTGACTCCTGGCTTCAGATTGACTCAGCTCTGGCTATTGCAGCCATTTGGGGCAGTGAACCAGTGAATTGAAGACCTCTTTCTTTGTCTCTTTCTCTTGTAAAAATATGCCTGTCAAACAAAAAAAACCTTAAAACAAAAAATGAAATTCAAAGTACACTCCATACTCTACAATCTTTAGTACTTCAACCCATCATTCAACCTATGATTAAAATTGCAAATGAAGAAATTTATTTTACGTAAGTTTGAGATTTCATATTTACACATTTTATGAGGTTGTACCCTACAAAACAGTTTGGCCTGGAAAAATCATACAATTATACTCAGAGGTCCCCAGATTAAGACCGCAGCTTCAAGTAATCAGACCTGATTTGTAAGCATGATTTACAGAGGGATACAAAAGACAGAATCATTTCATTTTTCTGATCTTTGGTTTTCTCAGTGGATCAAACCCTGTGTATCACATAGCACTTTTCGTAGGAAATTGAAAACCAGAGCCATAGCTCTAACTGCCACTTGCAAAAGTAAGCAAATCAATGTCTTTCATCTTAGGCCAGTTACCCAAGGAAACCAAGAGTGGCAGACTGCAAAATAGTCAGTATACCTGGGAATAGACAACAGGAACAATGTGGGTTTTTTTTTTTTTTTTTTTGAGATACTGAAATATGTCTTGCTGAATTTTGGCTCCTGGAGCACAGGGTCAGCAGCTCCTAGAAAATTAGTTCTTTTGTTTCTCACAGTCATGTTTCACCCTGCCCAGTTTGTCCCCCAGCAAAGTTCTTCTACAGTGATGAAAAGCACCCTCAGAAAGCTGCCCTAGCAGCCTCTCACTTCTCAAGGAAAACTTTAACTAGACAATGAGTGTTTGATCATTTCGAAGGTTCTTACAATTAGGCTTTTTTGTTTTTAAGTCCAGCTTTCTACCTGAACAGTTTTCTCTTAAGATCCACTAACAGCATTTTCACCTCTCTTCCTTCAAACGTTAACATAACTTCCTCTTATGCTTTGAAATAAGCCAGTCCCAAGAAGGCAAACATCATGTTCTCTATGATCTGCAACAACTAATACACAGAGCACAAAAAGCATAAACCTGATAAGGGAGATTAACACACTGGGAATTATCTGCTCTTTGTAGCACGTGCCTTTACTCTTGGGCAATAGTAGAATTTCCATTTTCACTTTTAATCATACTTTTATGTTACATTACTTTATTTTCTTCCTATTTTTCTACTTCTCATCTCTTGATACATCTATGTATCAAAAAGCTAAGCTTGTAACTATGAAATGAATGGGTATGCTATTGTAATACTTGGGAATAAATAATAAGAGGGGGATATGGAGATGGGGAGTGAGATTCCCCTATGCTTTTTAATCTGTATAGTGAAAAATAAGAAATCTACGCATTTTACATAAACTAAAAATAAACAAAGAAAAAAGTATATCTCCCTTGCAAAGTCTTCTCTCATTACAGGATCATAATCCTCAACTATGTAACTTCTGAATAACAATTTTTTAAAACCATACTAAGCCATTATGAAACAGAAAAGCAATATAATACATTAAACCATTCCTGTATTTATCAGGTAAACTTTCCTTTGAATTTGTAATTACTGTTAAAGTACTGGTCATTTTCCATTTAAAAAATCATGGAGAGTTTGTAGAATTGGATTTCAGAGAATGCCAAACACAGCACTGTGTACACAAAAAAATGCATTAAGCCCAGTGGAGAGGGGTTGATAACACAACATTTTCAAAGGGAGAAGAAAAATAATATTGTCTTCCTATAGTCCACTAATGAGTTCAGACTACAATGTACCGAGACACACTGAAGCCAGGCTTGGAAATACACTCTGCTTAGGAAGATTAAAAAAAGCCCCATCTGGTACTGAAAGCCTATGGAACAATGTTAACACAGAGCCCAGGGGCAGTTTCCCTGTACTCACAGTGGTTACCTATAAAATGAAGAGAATGGAAAACCACCACAGGTGGCCAGAATCATTCACTTTGGGTATTAACCAATCTCAAGGAAGGTGTTTTAATTTGAATCATTCAGAGTTCTTGGCCCATAAATATTAGTTTTCCTTTTATGTACTCTTTTTATTTCAGTACCTGTCAAGAGACCCAAATATGTTTGAGCACCACAACCTTCTCCACAGATTATTGGAATCTCTTTTGTGGTTTATCCAACAAAGAAACTGTATGATTGAAATACTTCAGCTAGTTTTGGCCAGTGCTCATGAATCTTATGTTAATTTCCAGCTCCTTCTTGGGTTTGAAATTTACAAGTGAGGATACCTCCTGCCTTCTGTCCTCTCCACAGAAAGCAATCACACACCTTCTTGTCACTCCCGGGGAGCGGATCTGTGTCTCCCTGAGCAGCCTTTGCCAGTTTTGTGCTCAGCTATTGGATCTTTATTGCTGCATCTGTCCTTGCGGCCACATCTGGAGAACTGCACAAACTGCTGATGCTGAAGCAACCCAGTTCACAGACGAGGTAGAAGATAACCCTCCTCTCATATGCCAGCCTTTTCAGGCTTAAGAGTCTTATCTGTTCACTTTGCAAAACTGTCAAGACCTTGAGCATCCCACTCACTCTGTTCAGGTATTTATTGGCTTGTTCCTAGCCCTCCTATCTCAGCCCCTGCTTCACTATTTGCTGCACACATCACCTAATGAGCTCACAGTAGACAGCCCTATTACTTCTATGGGCCAGATGTTCTGCTCTCTGCCTATGCCATGAAAATCTAAAGTTTCTCAATTATTGTACTAAACTTTTGACAAGCCCTCACTGCCCCCATCTTTTTAATAAAATATTTATTTACTTTTTACTTATTTGAAAGGAGAGAGGGAGAGAAATGCTCCAATCTATGAGTTCACTCCCCAAATATTGAACTGGAACTACAGCTCAGGACTCCAGCTGAGTCTCCCACATGGGTTGCAGGGTCCTAATGACCTGAGCTATCACCAGCTGACTCTGAAGGCGCGCAGTAGCAGCAAGATGGAATAGGGAACACAGTCAGGTCTGGAACCCATGCACTCTGATATTGCATGTGAGTGTCCTATGCAGGATTATAATTGTTGCACAAAAAAGCCTACCCTGTCATTCTAATCTTACGCGTGTGGTTTACTGAAAAGAAAAAATACCTACACTTGCTCTGTCAACTCTCCTATTTTTGGGCTTAACTCCGTATTCTGGTTTGCAAAGGTCAATTAAACCGTGTTCCTCCTCAGTAACCAGTCTGGGTCCTCATTCAGGAGTTGTTTATGGTCACAAGAAGGACATTGCCAGGAATGCTGACTAGGGACATCAAAGAGAGAAGCTCTCAACTTCACATTTTCTGTTTTGACGTCTTCAAAATGGAATTCTTTGTTCTCTACCCAACTGGATCTTTTAAGAATGGTTTGTGGTGACGCTCTGCTGGCTCTGCCTACAAACCTGAGAGGGCCTCACTAAGAGGCCGTTGAACTTGAACTGGACAAGTGGGATGCTGGACTCTGTATGGTGTAAACTTTTAATGAGGGAATTTCAACGGAACTTGAGCTGTGGTTATGCATCAAGGTGAAGGAATTCATGATGGGGGAAGGGTTTGGGGTGAAGGGGGGGAATCCCAGTACCTATGAAATTGTGTCATGTAATACAATGTAATTAATGAATAAATGAATATTAAAGAAAAAAAAAAGAAAAAAAAATAAAATCAGTTGCTTACAAAAGATAAACTAAGTACACAGGTTTCACTAATCTGTATAACTGAATAAAGCATCAATCAACACTGTAACTCTGTAACGCTGGAGTTCAAATGAATAAATATTTAAACATGAATACAAAAAAAAAAAAAAGAATGATTTGTGTAAGATCTTTGTGCAAAGCACTGAGAAGCTTAAAAGGTGACTTTGTTGTAGTTATTACATACCAAACAGGAAGCTGAGTATATACTATGGGCTAATATCACAATGTTGCCCGATAATAAAAATTTTCCCTCTCTTTAAAGTTATGGAAGGAAGAGATTTGCATAGGTTAGTCTACGGTAAAATCATCCCATAATGTATTCAGATATGTTACAAAGGGTCTGGGTATACCTTGGCAAAGGATTCAACACTTTTATTTGTTTGATGCTCTGGCTTTAGTTATTCCTGAGATATAGGACATGAAGCTCCGTTTCCCATTATCCTGAGGCTATTTAAGGATGGGCCCTAGATCTATTGTTATCACTAATAACAAAGGTAAGAAGAGCAAAGCAGCCTCTTAGCTATCACAACAGCAATCCTCATCCTTTGTATTTATTGAGTACCTGATTATCCTCCCTAACATATTCCTTCTAATCTTCACATCTCTGCTGCAAGTAGAGTTTCATATTTCTTATTTGAGAGATCAGAAAAAGGAAATTTGGGGATGTTAAGTAAGTTGCCCAAGAACAAATGAGCAGCTGAGGCAGAATAACAGCCTAGGTCTGGACCGTTCTTCCAGGTCCTGAACGCCCCCTCAAATCTCTCTCTATCACGTACACACACACACACACAATGTGGATTCAAGTGTTTCCCTATAAGAGCCATGAAAGGGAGGCCATGTGTGCTCGAATGGGCCTGTTTGGAAGGGAAGGTAGACTGCCCAATGGTCTTGAGGTCACTATCTCTGGAAAGTACCTCTTTTAGTTTCCCAATGAAGCATTCTGCAGAACCCTCCCATTGGAGGAAAGCTGGTGGTGTAGGTTTTGGTTCTGAACCTCATGGTTCTCAGGTCAGAACCAACGGGGCCAAATCCAATGCAACCCCACTCCAGGCCATCCATATAATCAGTAGGCTGAGCCATGATACCTGCCACTGCTTCTGTGGGACCACAGGAGGCTCGCGCCTAAAAAGTGCAGAGTGGCCCTCTTAAGGTTCCTGTTGGCAGCTAACAACTTAGGCTTGCCCTGTTCCTCATGCTTCCTCATGCTGAGGTCTGGGTGCTCCAGGTCTTAATCTGAGAGGTATGAGAATAGCAATAGAGTCTAAGGGACCTCGCCAATGAGTGGCAATTTGGAATCCTGAATAAAGTCCCAGACCTGAACACAAGGGGTTATTTGAAATGAGTGATCTGAGAAATTCTTATTTGAAGCCATCATATTAATTTTCTAGAATATCAAATCAGTTTTTTTGGAAAAGGGATCACAAATGTTCCCACTTTACCTAGAGACTAATGGTAAGTATTTGGGAACCCATTTCCTTAGAGGGCACTCAGGGTTGCCCAGATGTGTATAGAGGAGTGAGTTTGCGAGTTACGTGAAAATGCAACAGAGCTACTTTGAGGAGTGCCAGGGATTGAATGTTATGTGTCCGCCTTCCCTTTCCACTAGTCCATAAACTGAAATCCACATGGGCCAAGGGATGGGATGAAGTGTGGGGCCTTTGGAAGATGACTGGTCAATGAGGGTAGAGGCTTTATGAACAATCTTAGTGCCTACAGGAGAGAACTGCAGATAGCACTGCAAGAAGACAGAAGTCAGCAGTCCCTAAGCTGGAGAGGAGCCTCACAAGAACCCCAACACTCTCACACCTTAATCCCACATGTCTTGCTTCTAGGACTGCAAAAAAGCAGACATCTGTTGTCTATAAGCCAATACTTAAGAGTTTGTTGTAGAAGCCTGAGTTGCTAATAATTACATAGTATGTTGATGAAAGACATCTGTTTAGGAATGAATATGACTTAGCTAGCACAAAACCATATCTGGGGAGATGGTGAGGCACAGGGTTGATACACAACAGCCCAAGAGGGAATATGGACCATGTCCTGAACTTTCCAAAGGAAATGGAAGGAAAACGCAGCATGACAAAGTCTTAGTTACATATAATAAAACAGAGGTGTTGAGTCAGACTGAAGAACCAAAAAATGAGCTCAAGAGTTTATCAGTCAACCTCAGCCAAGTGGCTGGGTACATGGAGGCTGAGTCTGTGAACTTACAATGCAGTGCCTGCCTCATATTTCGTCTCATTCTGGAAAGGTTTATGTTGGCCACAGCAATGATGCAGCCAACTAAGTGAGACTATGGTCCACAGGGCCAAAGCAATAGAAAGACAAGGTGTGAGACATAACTGCTAGAGAGCTATTACTTAAGTCTGAGCATTGTGAGTCTCAGACTTTGGAGTGAGAGACCTTCAGGTGAGGAGACTCTCTTCCTCCCCAATGGATTTGGCCTGGTGAGATGCAAGTCCACTTCCACGGGAAGCCCCCTTGTCCCCACTAGGTGAGCACTGGCCTAAGGACACAAGCTCAGGGGAAGAAGGGCCAGGGGACACAAAGATGATTCCTGATGACATCATTTTTTCTTCCAAGTCCAAGGTAGATCTAATCAACTTTCCAGCTTCATGAGCCAATGAACTCTTTAGTTTGCATAGATCATGTTGAGCTATCTTCTTGAAGTCAAAAGACTCCTGATAAAAACAAGGGATATCAGGAGACACATTTCACCAACAAAGAAACTATATCTCATGGACTTTTGATTTTTTTATTAGTTTCATTTCTTCAAAACACTTTCTTCTGATTAAATTTTTCAATGACTCAAAGATCATTCAGTAGCAGCATTTTCTTCAAGAAAATTCTTGATTTTTTTTTACATTTCTTTAGTGACACATTAGTCATTCAGTAGCATGTTATTTAACTTGATGGTGTTGTTAATTTCTTTTTTTCCCCTGTTGTTGATTTTGTTGTGTGGCTTCTCATTTAAGAGGATGTACAGTTACTGAGTAATGGAGACTATCATATCTAGCAGCATGTTATTTTACTTCATGGCATTGTAAATTTCTACTTTCCATCCTGTTGTTGATTTTCGATTGCGGCTTTTCATTTAAGGGGATGTATAGTAACTGTGTAATGGAGACTGTCATATCGAGATGTGAGGATACAACACAGTATGCATCTCTACTTTGAGGCAAAGATGGACACTCAATGAAACTGTTTACTGTATCTTGACAATAGGATGCTGGACTCTCTACCACTGTCCATGCCTGCAATGATGGACATATGACTATGTATGAAGAACTATACTATAGTAATGATATAGGGGAACTTAGTAAGGGGGGAGGGGATAAGGGAAGTCCCACGATCTATGGAAATGTGTCATAAAATGATAACAAAAAGAAATTTAAAAAAAAAGCAAGGGATGATCTTTATCCCAAGGATTCTCCCTCCATATATTTTACTTTCAGAGTGTGACAGCACAAAGCTCAACCTTGATTTCCTTAAGTCTGGGGATCTAAGTAGCCTGAAAAACTAGCAGAGATGCCTGGCATGCCTTGACATTCCTCCAGAGCCAAAGCTAGCTCTATTGTTGAAGCAGGACTAGGACTTTAGTCAGTTCACCTGTCTGCTTTCTTTTCCCTTCTCACTCCCTTTTCTGATTTGCATTTTGTTAACTGGAGTTCCACGTTTGTGTCTGAATGGATGTTACTAAGTGAAAAACTAAATGATGAATGTGACCTTACCCTGCTGTTTTGCTGACAGCTGAGGAGGCTCTCACACGCATACTCAAGGGTGAGCTTTGACACTTGAGGTGCGGTGAAGAGCTATTATGCAGTTATCTGCCAGAAGGAAGACACTTTTGAGGAACTCCAGTGCATGGGATTTCTTAAACAGCAAAATATACTACGATGCATAATTTTACTGGGGGTCCTATTCTATTTTGCTGAGCAGCGAAAGTATTTGCAAAGTGCAGAGTAGCGAAGCAGGAGATGGGGCTGCAGGATGGAGTCAGCCATGCCCACCTGCTCTCCAGCTGTCTGATGCTGCTGACTCTTCAAGGTCACCAGGAGCAAGATTTTGTGACTGATTCAGGTTGATGGATGGTTGCAGTGAGTACAAGTTTCCTACAGCAGGAGGGCAGAACCTGGCTTTGAATCACTGTAGCCAGTGGGAGGAGGGAGAAGCTTCAGCTTTCCTAGTTTTTAGGGAGTGCTGGAGTTGGAGCCCATTCATTCCAACAGAAGAAGACAGGAAATATGCAGCTTTTAAATCCACATTATCTCAAATCCTTTTACTGCATCACTCAAATATATGTGATTGGAAGGTATGTAGGGTGGCTCTGAGCCAGTAACTTCGAATACATGTAATTAAAACATCTTTCCTGAATTGGCCAGTATTAAAAGTGAACATTATAGGCCATCCCATGATATGTCCTCACTCTTTGCCTTATTAAAAGATGACCTGTAATAGGGCCTTGCATCTGAGGTTCTGTGTTAATGTTCATTCCATAGGACTTCAGTTAGCAGTTGGGGCTTGTTCAATCTTCTCACTCGGTTGATTGTAATGCTTGCAGTCTTGCTGCTGCTGTGGGTGTGGTGATATGTGACTCATGAAGGTGCTGACATAACTGTGCTCAGCAACTTCAGAAAAAACTTCAGCCAAGTTGCAAAGATGCACAAAACTGTGTAGATACAGTTGGATGAGAGGACAGAATTGTACTGCGAAGAACAGAAAGATGCATGGGAAGGATCTTCACATTTATGACAGGGAACCAAGTCTTACTCGTTCTTTTCTAACTTGTAAGAACTTAGTCATCCCATCTTCCAGAGGAGCTAATTGAGACTCACCTAGTAAATAATTTCCCCAGCACCAAGACAGGCTTATGAACTGGGATTACACTGCATGTCTGACCAACCACAAAGTCCATGTACCATCACCTCCTCGGGAAGAGCCAAGGATTAAGCAGAGACCAGTACCTTCTTGCTGTCAAGGAAGAGTCTAGAGACACAGCCTGACACAGACTGATTTCCTCCTGGGTAAAGCCTCGCTCAAGGAGCTAAGGAGCTAGTATTGGGGAGTAGCAAGTTAAGCCACTAACTGTGATGCTGGTATCCAGCATGAGCATGGTCCATGTTCCAGTTGCTCCACTTTTTAATTTTTTTTAAGGACTTGTTTATTTCCATTGAAAAGGCAGGTCAGATTTATGGAGAGAAGGCAATACAAAGAAAAAGATCTTCCATCCACTGCTTCACTCCCCAAGTGGCCAGAGCTGAGTCAATCTGAAGCCAGAAGCTTCTTCTGCATCTCCCATATTTGCGGAGGGTCCCAAGGCTTTGGGCCATCCTCTTCTGTCCTCCTAGGCCACAAACAGGGAGCTGGATGGTAAATGGAGCAGCCAGAACATAAACTGGCACACATACGGGATTCCGGCGCTTGAAGGGGAAGGATTAGTCAAATAAGCTTTGTGCTGAGCTTAGTTGCTCCACTTTCAATCCAGTTCCCTATTAATGTGTTTGGAAAAGTAGCAGAAGATGGCCTAAGTGCCTGGGCCTCTGCCCCCACATGGGGAAAGTGGAAAAAGTTCCTGGCTCATGACTTTGGCCCAGGATAGCCCAAGCTGTTGCAGCCACTGGGGAGTGAATCAGAAACAAGTAAATAAATCATCTCCATAAGTTAAAGAGTGTTTGTGCAGACCTATGGGTTGTATGCGACTGTATGTCAGGAGAGAAAGGCAGTGTGCCAACCAGGGTTGGGCCCACCACCCAGAACAGCTTGTTCAATAACCTTTCCTAGGTCAACTGGTATAATCTGGCAGTCAGAGCTTACTTTTCCTTCACAGCTGGTGAAACCTGGATTATATCAGATAGCTCATCTTCAGTTACATTACTCCCAGAGCCCCAGAACATCGCTGCCCCCAGTGGTGGTGTCAAGGAGCTGACAAAGTCAATCAAGGGAGACATGCCCACCCCACATCAGGATGAAGGCTGAAGCTGCAGACCTTTTAACAGAGGGAGGATAAGGGGCCCTCAAAAAATGCAAATTTGAGCAATGAATGCTAGCATAGATTTTTCAGATCTTACTTGTAATTTTTCTCCCAGAATTTCACTGGCCTGACATACGATGTGATGAAAATGACACTCCCAAGAAATGGGCTCAGTGGAGTAGAAAAGATTGATGTGGCAATCGCCTGAAAGAAAAGCATGGCAGAGTCTGAGAAAGTCGAGTTAAGGCAAAAAAGACACAATTTTTCAATACTATTTTAGATTTTGCTTAATTTTCACCAAAGCTGTTTTCCCACCAAAGAGAGGACAGACCATCTTTGTACGCACAGATTTGGAAATATAAAACTTTGAGCAGCACCCTGCTAAGTCTCATTTCACCATGTAAGCCGAATGATTCCCATAAAAAAAATCCCTATGGTCTCAGTCTGATTCATGGAAAAGATTTAATATCTGAGGATGGAAAAGAGCAATTTCTTTGTCTCAGGATGTCATCAGCTGAACAGAACACACTGCGGTACATTTACTAAAGAACTCAGGAGTTTTACAAATTATTAAAAGTAAATTATACTGTAAGAATAAACAAACAGTATTGTCTGATAGCTGGCATTTCTGTTTCTCAAAGACTCTTTTCCCACTATTCAAAAATTATAGTGTGTATGCATATGTATTACACTTTGAACACCAGTGGCTCAATTGATGTCTGACTTACAAGCTCGAACTGCAAACACAAGAGCCCCTGTGAGCCAAGTCACCTCTTTAACATTCTTGGATGACACTGGCAGTTACTGACATGAATACACATCCTCTGATCAGAAATATGATCACTTAATATTAAACTTGATACTGCTGCAGCTTGTATTTTAAGCCTAATCTCTGGAAACTGGGTTGGGGGTCCAGGGGAAGAAGGGATGGAGAAGCAGCAGTTCTCTGAACAGCCTATTCAATATTCATAGCCCTGTAGTTCAGGGTTATCGTAGGGCTTGGGGATGGAGGAACAAGGTCCAGACTGCCCAGGACTTACCAGTACACCAGATTGAGGACTTGGATCTCTCTATCCCTCTACCACAGGTCTAGTCTGATGGCCTGCAAGGCTGATTTAGCCTACCAGGAGAAGATGACAGCTGTGCTCTCTCACTGCTGCACAAATGGAGGTCTCTTTCCATAGCTGGGTTTCAGAAAGTTTGGGCACAGAGTAAGGAGGAAACGCTTGGTTCAGACAGGGAGACTCCATCTATCTTAACAAGCAGGGCATGTCAGCAGATGTCTTCAGAGTGCTGTGACCGAGTTTCATGGCAGCACCTACAGTCCTGTGGTAAAGGTGGGGCAGGGCAGGAGTTCTTGTTTGTCCTGATTAATATGTAAACTATACAGGCAACTGAGCATCTTGCTGTCCACAGGTAAGTTTTCATACCTTTCCCCAGAGTTAACATCAGATTTTTGCATCAACAGTAGGGGTGTCTCTTTTCTTTACCTACCTTTTATTACTTTCAAACACCTTCAGGCATGAACTAGTATAGAGTCTATTAATAGTCCATTCCATTGTGGAATTGTTTAGGTACCAAAGCAATCTCTATTGTGTTGTAATTTAAATCCAATTCCTTTTATCCTGACCTGGATGCAGATGGAAAAGTAGAGAACAATATGCTACTGAAAGCTGAAAATACCTGTCTTGTGGCAGAAATATTTAGTTTTTTTTTTTTATTCAGCTTTCTGCCTGAGAGAAAACTGATGCGTGATATAGATGTAGCATTCCTGAGTCTGTTGTCACTGGAGGAAAAGGGAGTGGCAGGGAGATGTCACTGACTAAAGTTATTCAAAAAAATATCAGAGGGCAAAGTCAGGTTAGAGGTGAGGGTTAATATTCAGAAGGAAAGGAGAGGTAAGTAACCCCTAGTGTGGGGCTTGCAGCCAACCTAGCACAAAGGCAAATGAAGCCAGGGCTGGGCGGGGTGGTGCTGCTATAGGGCATTGCCCTTTTCATGAATTCTAACACATCCCCAAAGATTATGTTGTACATTTTAAAATGTCAGAAATAAATATACAGAAATTAAGAAGTGAGGAGACAGAGCTAAACGTCTAAGTAAAGTTCAGTGTGGTAAGAACACACAGAAGTCTAACAGGTGAGAGAGACACAGCACTGAACAGACAGCCTCAGGGAATATTTGACTGGGGGAGGATCAATTAAGAAATGCAGCTGGATCTGGACAAACAGGAGATGGTGACTGTTCCGAGGAGAGCTGTGAAGGGAGAGGGGCTCCTAGGCATCTCAGGCATGCAGAGCCCTCCCGTATTTCTTTCTGAAACGGCGAATAGGTTAGCAGCTCCTCTTAAAACACAGTTGAAATAAAACAACAGTGCCAATTTAAGATAAAATCATTAGAAGCTCAGAAAGATGTAACAAGTAGAAAGTAGCCTTCCTTCTCTCTCTATGAGTTTAGTGCGGATAACCTGACACCATCTCTAATTAAGAGAAGACAATAATCTTGCATGGTCTCTATGCATATTAAAAGGGTGAGCATTCTCATCTTTCCCTGAAGATTACAATCTCTGAAGCTAACACAGGTTATCAAGGGAGAAAACATGCTAGCACTGGAAAAAGCAATTTACCAAACAGTGCCCTGCTGGCCTACAAGCTAATTCAGTTCCAAAAATTGGGCAAATTAGTCCCTTCTTAATGCTGAGATGGAATCCATAGCTTCTTAATTGAGTGATAAAACAATTAAGGCTTCTAAGGCTGACATTTAGGAACCTGACAGCTTTGGATAGCTGATATATCCCATTTTTTTTCAACTGCTTATCTTATTATATTCTAAAGAAGATGCTATTGGGCTCTCAGTGGCACATACCACCTTAACCACTAAGCAGTGATGGGGAGATGGCTGAGGTGAGACGGAGGTGGTAAAGGCCATGGAGGGCAATCTGAATCTCCGGAGAGGAAGCAGGTGTCATCAACAGGGTACTTTAGGAACAAAGTATGGAGATTGATCTAAAACGGAAGAAGCAAATGACTCATAAAATCTATACGACAAGTATTTCAGTTTCTTTTTCAAGAGAATGAGTCTATATATCATCAAACTACATACGTGTAAGATATAATATGTGTAAGCTGAGATAGTTCCTAATGCTTCTTTTAGTCTGGGGAAGATATTAAGTGCCAGGTTTTATGCACTTGTGTGAATCCTCAACACACAGACAGAAGCTGGCAATTGAAAGTTATGGCTCCCAAAACAATCTTCATTTGGAGCTACAAGGAGTAATCAGTTATAACTGAACTTACAAATCAAGGTACAAACATCAAGGAAAAGTGCTACAAGAAAGAAGTATGCCCAATGTTATGATAACATCGGGAATGATAACTTCAGCATTTAATTTCTTAGTGTAGCTCCTCAACTGTAAATTTGCATTAATGTGATAATCTTCACTTAACGCATATGCTTTAAGTTCTACACAGGAAACTTTACGCACACATCAGAAGTAAAAATCACCTTGATGTTTCACCTCTCAATATTTTAAAGCACTCTGTTTAGAGAAACAAAAATGACTGGCATTACAGAAAATGACCACAGTTCAAGGGGAAGAGAGGCACACACAAGTTCATGCCTTTGCAAACAGATTTTCTCCCCTTAGCTTGTTCTTCCAAATAATCCTGACACACTTTAGAAATTTCGATGAAGGTAAAAGAATAGGAACACAAAACAATGTGCATTTTGAGGACAATTTCTGTTATGCTTAAAAACATTTTTTAAACAAATAAGTCTGGAGGGGAATTTTTTAAAAATGTGCACAAATGTATAAAATGTATAATATATTGTCATTTAAGGAGTATCTCCAGTATGTTTCCATCCTTGTACACAAAGGCTAGGTTTCAGGTGCTTCTTATGAATTGTCTTATCGAGTCTTATGGAGATTTTCTAGGAAAGAAAGCCGAAGTAGTCTTGTTAAAACTAGCTAATAGCACCAAAACTGAATTGCCCAAGTTTAGAATTGACACAAAGTTCAATGGACATAAACATGTATAGGTTCCAGATCTTACCCTCTGAGGTGTGATGTAAACAGTGTGACCTGGGTCCAGGAATCTACTTTCTAAGATCCTGCAGGGATTCAAGCACAAGTGGTTCCTGAGCCACATCTTGGGAAACAGGTTTAGAGAGTATAAATTCAGTGTGCTATGGAAGCAATGAGGGCAAATTTTAGGCAAGAGTCCAGAATAGACTCTTTTGAGTTCAGATAGTTCTCAAGAGTTTCATTCATCAATTCCTTTCGACATGTGCAAAACATGAGATTTTATTATCAGTCTCAAAGTAATATTTAGGAGGGGCATCTCAAATTTGTTTAGAAGCATGTTGAAATTAGTGCTGCTTTGATACTAAAAAACATACAAGGAAATTGAGTGTTATTGGCTAATGACTTCTTAGTTAAAACAAAATCATAATTTATTTGTTCAATCTTCAAAAATATCTGTATAATTCCAATAGTGTTCAATTCTGAATTCATAAATATTAATGAAGCATATATGTAACTGCTTCATATGGTATAATCAGTATAATACAAATATTATATATTGTAGCTCTATCTACAATGCTCAAAATGGCAAACAGACTCATATTATTTTGCAAAAGTTAATCCTATCATTACATAGCAATGTACCTTTGTAAAGACAGGATATCTTAACATAGATTTGGCTATGGGGAATGGAAGGATAAGAAAGAGTGAAAGTAACTCTTGAATATGTGCTAATAAATAGCTAAGTGGTCCAAAGGAAATCCAAAGTGCCTCCTCATGTCCCCATTAATGTATAATCTTAAAAATTTCAAAATCTTTTTCCTGCCAGAGTTTAGTGCAAAGCTGGAATCCATAACATGTGTATATCAGAAGCAGAAAGGATATGAGGGATTGCAAAGAGCTGAGCAAACACGTGGAATGAAGAACCCCATGCCATCTGCCAAGGAGCCACGTATGTCATGATGAACTGTAGCTTGTGAAGCAGGTCTCCGAGCTGAAAGCAAAAGAAAAAGGAACTGATTAGAGAGGCCAACAACAATGGCAGCTGCATCGAGGTAGGACTTAGGTCACAGTTAGAAAGGGGCAGTGAAACAGACATCTTCCCTGTTATTCTTACCTTGCTTTGTCCTATTAACACTGTGACCTTTTGACGATACTGTAAAACAGCAACAGGCTGATAGAAGAAATCTTGCATGGTTAATCTCAATAGAGTCAGCATTTTGGCCTAAAGAGTACAGCATATCTCAGTTTTTCCTAGAACTATATTTACAGCAAAATTTCCTGCTTCATACACAGGGTGGAGAAATTCTGGCAGTGAATCTCCTCTCCAAGGCGAATTCAGGCAGGACTCAAAATTCAATTAGTTCATAGCAGGCAATTTTTTTTAAAAAGACTTTTTATTTTTATTGGAAAGGCAGATTTACAGAGAGACGAAAGACAGAAAGATTTTCCATTTGCTGGTTCACATCACAATGGCAAGAGCTGAGCCAATCTGAAGTCAGGAGCCAGGAGCTTCTTCCAGGTCTCCCAGGTACGTGCAGAGTCCCAAGGGTTTGGGTCATCCTCTACTGCTTTCCCAGGCAACAAGCAGGGAGCTGAATGGGAAGTGGAGCAGCTGGGACACAAAACGGTGCCCATATGGGATCCTGGCTCATGCAAGGCAAGGATTTAGCCACTAGGCCATTGCACTGGGCCTGCAGGCTAATTTTTAAGGTGATGCTGTCTTATCATCTGCAAATGATGGCATATATATACACCTATCTATATATATATAATACATCCACATGGCACTCGGTAGAAACAATATTCACCTCTGTAGGAAGATTTGTGCAAAAACAACCCCATTATTGACATTGTTGAGCTTTTTCTGTATTGATTTCATTTCATCTCTTCAGCTCAATACTGTTGAACTTCAAGCCAGGATATGATGGGGAAGCTGCTGCTTTGGCTAGAAAAGCCAACATAAGAAAAAAGCGAATTCAGAGTAGAGAAGAAATCTTCCATGGACCAAATCAGAAGGAACATAAGGGGCTGGCTGTGTTCAGTGGTTTTGTCTAAAGATCCAGATTATAAATATGCAGGGAAGGATGGAGAAAGTGGTTGTCTTGTCCACATACTTCTGCTTTTGGTGGGAATGGAAGATGAATCTCAAGCAAATTTACACTGCTGCTATTTCTAGAAGCAATTAGTATCCTACCAGGATTCCACCTTCTCCTAGCCCCCAAATCCACATAAATTAGTCATACATATGGAAACTTTAGTGGTGTGGTATGTTTGCTCCCAGGTTGAAATAATAAAACACAGTTAACAAAGCCACGGATGTCAGAAGAGAAGGAAAAAACAGAACTGCTATTGGATTTAATAGCTGTTATACAGAATGTCATAAAGCCATCAGGAGAAGAGGGCTTGGATTGGGAAATAGGTTTAGGAAAGCAAAGTTCAGGAATGGAGTCTACTAGCCCTACAGTGAAAAGTCAGCCTGGTAGTTTTGGAATCAAAAGATGAAGTGAGCTTGACTTGGTACATGAAAATGTAATGAGGCATAAGGAGGCTAATTGGAATTCTCTCCAAATCTTCCCACATTTTTCTTGTCTCCCTTGATTCTCACCAACGTCCTAGTTTTGAAGAAAAGCTTACAATTAAGAGATTTTTGAAGAAATCATAGAAGGTGAACGAGGGATAAAAGAACTCCCAGAGGCACAGTAAGCAGACAAAATCATTAGGAAGTCACAGGCATCTTGGTTATGTATAGGCGTGATAGAGCTTTAATTTGTATACTAGGGATACTAATCAGAGACCTAACCGTGTCTTTTGGGTATAAACTGAAGAGTTACAGGTAGAGAGAAGAGATGGGTAGGAGTGCTAGGAAGAAAGAGAGTGAGAAGGAAACAACGAAGCAAAGAGGGAAGCTGGGGAGAATGAAGGGATGGATGAAAAAGAAGGAGGAAAAACAGAAGAAAAGCTTCATGAGATAGGGTGTGAACTACTATAATGGAACATGAAAACTGGGAAACAAAAATAGATATTTAAATTTTGCTGAAACTTCACTTTCTTGACTCTCATTTTTATCAATGTGGGGGCAGATCTCAACTGGTTTAAAACTTCTTCTTTGAAAAAGAAAAGATTTATTTATTTTTATTGGAAAGGCAGATTTACAGAGAAGGAGACAGAAAGAAAGATCTTCCATCTGCCAGTTCACCCCCCAAGAAGCTCCAGTGGTCAATGCTGAGCTGATCCAAAGTCAGGAGCCTGGAGCCTCTTCCAGGTCTCCCACATGGGTGCGGGGTCCAAAGGTTTTGAGCCATCCTCTACTGCTTTTCCATGTCACAAGCAGGGAGCTGGATGGGAAGTGGAGCAGCTGGGACATGAACTGTTGCTCATATGGAATCCCAGCAAATGCAAGGCGAGGATTTAGCTACTGAGCCATTGCACTGGGCTCCAGTTTTCAAGTTCTTTCAGAATGGCAACTTCAGTTTCAATCCTAGGTTTGATTTCAGCTGCCATTATCCATTTCAGATGGGATTCCATAGCCCAAAATAAAGATTATAACACTTTCTATGTTAGGTCACCTGGAAGCCATCTTTCAAAGAGAGTGTTCTTTCTACCACTTAAGTTTTGTCCAGCCACCAGGTGACAAGGAGAAAGATCAATCGATCTAACACAGACTCTTGAGTCACTTCTTTGAAAAGATATAATTTCTTTTCAAGCCCAATATTTGTTTCTTTCATCCCCAGCATGAACTCAACCACAGAAAGACCTTTTAAATTACACACAACATTGAAACACATAATTTCTGGTCTACAGTTAAAGCAAACTTCCTAAGTCGAGGTAAGCATGCATGCTCACTGATGTCCAACCATTCTCTATCAGATAAAATATCTCTGATTTTGAGACTTTCTCATTAAACCCCTTGTTAAAAAAATTAATCTTGCAACTCTGGTGTAGGTGAAAACTGCAAGCATGAACAAAGACTACCTTATGTGATGCATGGTCCCCAAAGGCCCTGAAGATGAATCACGGGTTATGGAATGTTACTCCTGTTGGGTTTCTAGTGTATTACTATATCCTGGGAGGCTTCTAAGCCACCCTCTGAAAATGCTGATAAGTAGGTCAGGCACAGCAACTACAGTCAGACAGGCTGCCCCGGGGAAAGCCTCATCTGCAAGTTTAAAACTCTAACAAGTTCAACTTTGCTGCATTATGATTAAATGAATCTATTACAATTATTTTTGCTTATCACAGCAACTTGTGTTTACACATAAGCAAAGCTAACAATCAGACATCTAAGGATTCCAAACACAAGCATGCTCATGCTCTAATTGTAGCCAAGGCCCCAGATACCTTCATTATTTTCTTGTGTCTTTCCATACCTTGTTTGAATTTGCATGTGTGTGTGTTATCATGAATATTGTGAAGAATAAAATACATATTTTGTAACAGATTTTCAGCATGCAGGTTAAAAATAGCCTCTGCTGGCTGATTGTTTATAATCACCTGAGATGGTCAATGTTCCCTTTATCACTGTTATTGGTACTGCCCATAAACAATGAAGATCTAATCCTTACTGTACCTACATTAGAGCCCCAGGATACAAGAATGAACCCACAACAAAATGACTGACAGTCTCCTCCTACATGGTTGGGAGACACTCCAGTGGCAGTATGATGGACTTGGGAAAATTCATGGAAGACACACACTGTGAAGCTGAAAGGGAGAACAGAGCAGAGGGGAGGGAATTTGGGGGAGAGGGAAGGGAGATCCTAGTGCCAACTATATTGCATCAAAATAAATAAATAAATAAATAAAGTTAATAAAAAAATAGCCTCTGCCATTTTCAATCACTGAAGAGGCCAGATCTCCTGAAGGTCTGTTCTTTATTTATGATTCCTCCATAGCATAGCCATGGAATACTTAGACAAAGATGTGTTGTACGCTAGTCAGAGGTCACACAGCACAAGGCATAAGGGCCTGGGCTTGGGGAGCACACTTCATGCAGCCTCTTGAGAAGTCAGCATCCGGGATCAGAATGTGTCTGTGTTCTTGCTTCCGCTTTTGATCTCAGTTGCCTGTTAACAGCCCCCTAAAAGGCAACAGGTGAAGGATGCTTCAAGTACTTGGGTTCCTGCCACACACATGGGAGACCCAGATTCAATGTCAGTCTCCTGGCTTCAGTCACCCTCAGTTACAACTTTTGTGGGCATTTAGGGAATGAACCAGTGAAAGGAGGATCTCCGTCTTGCTGTCTCTCTTTCAAATAGCTTATTTTAAGTATTTTTAAAAAGAACATGGACTTGAGTATATCTGTTCAGATCTGAATACCAGTTTCACATCTATTCATACATGTCATCATGTGTGACACAGAGCTGGTAATAGTAACTTCTCACCATGTCATTTGAGGATTAGAGCACTTCATCTTGCTAAAAGACTTCGAATAGTGCCTGACAAAAGGCAAGTGCAATATAGCAGGTTGTCCTGAGATACACTTTAGGACAAGTAGACATCTAATTCTGGGGATGCTTGCTTATAATTTCACAGTTCTTTGCCCCGTAAAGTTAAAACCTACCTGGTCTAGGCCCTCTAGAGCTTTTCTCTAGAAGGGAATGAGGCTCTGAGAGATTAAGTGGATTGCTTGGGTGACAGGAAATTACAGGTCCATCTGAAACCAGAGGCTGAAGTTCTTACATCCCCAATCTAGAAGTATTCCTGCTACCAAGCTTTCCATGTTGCCTTAATGTCATTAGTCTTCCATTAACTTTGGCAACCAGGAAAACCTTGCTTGACATGAAGTGGCAGAGGGATGGTATTCCTGATCCAGGCCAATCCTGTCCACAGCAGAGGGGCAGGAGCCCAAGCGTGGACACAACACTTATATCTGCAGCTGCTCCCTGGAACCTGTTCTCCCAAGTGGCCAGTTGTGAAGGGCCATCATCTGTCCCAGCTCACCATTACAGTACAAATACTCACTTAGTAAAAATCTCTAACGAACCTGATAACATAAAAGTAGATCTTACAAAGGCAGAGTGCTGCATTACTTGTGCTTGCCTGTTTCCTCCTTAAAATATGGAGAGGCATGATCTAGCTTTAAAGACCCAACTTCGGGCCCGGCGGCGTGGCCTAGCGGCTAAAATCCTCACCTTGAAAGCCCCGGGATCCCATATGGGCGCCGGTTCTAATCCCAGCAGCTCCACTTCCCATCCAGCTCCCTGCTTGTGGCCTGGGAAAGCAGTCGAGGACGGCCCAATGCATTGGGACACTGCACCCACGTGGGAGACCCGGAAGAGGTTCCAGGTTCCCGGCATCAGATCGGCGCGCATCGGCCCGTTGCGGCTCACTTGGGGAGTGAATCATCGGACGGAAGATCTTCCTCTCTGTCTCTCCTCCTCTGTGTATATCTGGCTGTAATAAAATGAATAAATCTTTAAAAAAAAAAAAAAGACCCAACTTCGTACTTTCCCTTTACATTCAGAACTTCACTTCAAGGATAGAGTCCAGGGAAAGAATAAAAAAAAAAAACTTACAACTATTAAAAAGGTGAGGTTTTTAAGCACAAAGTGAAACATAAATACTGATTATCATAGAAAAAGATATAAGAAGAAGAAGCACTGTATGCAACATAATCACACCATTGGGTATAAACTATTGAAACGTTCAACGTAAGATTTAGTGAAAACATCCATAGCAACTCCTGTCTAGTAAGCAAGGCCACATCCAGAATAACACAGCATTGTTGTGCTTTAAATAGAAATACCATTTAGGTGAGCTGTGGATTTGTATCTCCTTAGACATTTGGAGACCTCTCTTTCATGAAGCTTATCTCGCTTCTAACAATCTGTTTCTAAGATCTTAAAGCTCCCTGCCACTAAAGTGCATGATAAACACAACCACAAGACAAAAACAAAATAATTTGGGCCTTTCCCATAGAAGCATTAGGAAAAGAGTAAGGAAATTCACAATAGAGTGATTCTCCCAAGAAAAGACATCATACATACTTTCATTTCAAATAGCCTATGTTGGAACTATATTTTCAATTAGGCACAGACAAGTCTTTATATGTTTGCTATTAAACTCAGTTTAAGTAAATTCACAATCTTTTTTCCTTAGATTTGTTTATTTTTGTCTTTTTTTAAATTTGAATTTTATGGTACAATTTCATAAATTCACATTCTTGATAGAACTATCACCAGATAAGGATAGTTCTAAAACATCACCTTACTAATACGTTCCACAATAAATATAAGTAAGCCACATGCCAGTATATGTTCAGCAGACTATCCCTGCCTTAATCCCAATGAGCTCTCACTGAATTCTCTGAGAAAAAGTCACCAAGAAGATAACATAATTGAAATGCACATATTTAACCATATGGTCTTGGAATATATGAAACAATCATAAATAGAACTAAAAGATGAGATTAACAAAGCTATAATCATTGCGAAGGAGGTGGATTTGAAGATACCTAAAAAAATAGCTCATGTAGAAAATAAATATATGTATATATAAATATATAATCAAATGCAACTGAACAAAATCTTCGAGTAACAGAAATAATCATCTTCACACTGAAAAATTTACATACAACCTAAAGGAGAAAATCTTCTATTTTCAAGGATGAGTGCATTTACAATAGCTTACTACTTCCCAAGCTAGAAAAGAAATCTTAACAAACGTTAAAAATGTACACTGCTTTACAATGAAACATCAACAAGTAAAAGATACCTAATAATAACAGAAATCCACAATTGTAAACTTTTTCATATGAAACTAGTAACAACAAAAACAATAATGAATTACTTCAGAAAAAATGAGAATATTGGAAAATGTTAAAAAAAAATGACAACGAAAAGCAGCAATACCAATCAGAAGTTGAACTTAACTAAGACAAAATGTAGGAAAAAAGATAAAGCCTTAAAACATGCATTTAAGAAAAAACTTTATAGTTTATATTGATAGACTATTTTTGGATATGTAAGTTGGATAAGAATGCTCTGAGAAAGAAAAACAAAAGTTATCATGTACAAATATAAATGTAAAAACCTTCAAAAGTATTTACAAAGTCAATGTATAACTGCATAAATATGTATCATGCTCAAATTTTATTCCTCTAATACTGCTTTCATATTTCTAAAAGTCAATATGAGATAAAAATAGGGAAAGTTAAAAAACGAAACTATTCATTGCTCAACTGGCACAGGAAAGATGTTGAAAATGAAATGCAATGTTCACTCAAAAATTACTTGCAACCTAATAATAAAAGACTCCTCTTCAAACAGATAGAGGTATCAGTGTTACATGGCCTTAAACACTATCTTATTTAAATAACAAAATTATTCAGTCAAGCAGTTGAATTTGATTAACCTAAAACAGGAAAATGAATTACAGGAGACTAAAATTGAAGGGAGCAGGGGAAAGGAACCTGGGGAAATAGTTTAGCATCTGTGATATACAATTTGGAAATTTTTAACTAAGAAGAAAAATAAGGATAATGCAGGGATAAACATACCTAGCAAGGGGAGGTAACTCAGTCAAACCAATGTGGGGCTAATAAAGGGAAGTGCAACTAGCCCTGATGCTTTGATTAGCAGACTTCATGCAGCCTGACAAACTCTGGCTGCTGAGAAAGCACAAAAGACAGAAAGCATTAATTAGATCATATTTCACATGCAATAGGTAGTCAAATGCAAATGAATTCACTACTGCACATAGAAATTATACATTCTGTCATAAAGTAGGAATGTATTGAACTGAAAGATCTGTGTAGGCTCTGAGAACTAAGAATTCAATGTAATCCGCGTGCGTGTTTGTTTTTACTTATGGTGAATAGTGATGAGCGCAGCTGAAAATCAGTGCGGTGTTGGTAAGGAAGCAGGTCAAGAACCTCAATGGGGGAGAAACTGAAGATAAGGAATGTTACCAAGTAAAGGAGAAAGATCCTTGTCCTTTAAGTATCCAGTCCAGTTTTACCTTAGAACAAAGTGGCAGAAATGGCATACTGTATGCACACATTCTGCCTTTCAATTGTTTAATTCAAATTTCAGAGATTTTTTATTTTACTGAATCTTCTCTTGGCTCCAGAGAAGAGGCAGCTCTCTGGATTTTGGTTTTGGGATCTCTCTCCAAGGTCGGTTATAACTCTGTAGGTGGCAAAGGTTTCTCTTGGGAAAGGGATAGGACACCCAAGTTCATGAGTCTCCTGCCAGGACACATGCTGTACGCCTTTTACCAATATCAGATTTTAGCAATAAAGACAATATTAATGTATGAGATATGGGGAAATTTTCTCTCTTTTTAAAAAAAACCTCCCGCTCCCCACATCAATCTTGCATACTAATCTGGGGTTTCACTATCTGAAATAATACTTCACTTATGTACTACATAATAGATTATCTAAACAGTGATTTTTCCATGCAACTTTTGTTTTAAGTGCATGGGCTTTCAATATTCCTATTTTTTAAATAAATGTTTAACTGTATGGCACACTTTCTTTTTAAGGTTTGCTTTTATAAAGACAGATTTACAGACATAAGGGGAGAGAGTGATAAAGAGAGGAAGAAAAAGGGAGAGAGATTTTCTATCCACTGGTTCACTCCCCAAACAATTACAATAGTTGGAGCTGAGCCAATCCAAAATCAGAATTGGAGCATCCTATAGGCCTCCCACATGGGTGAAGGGGCCCAAGGACTCGAGCCATTTCCTCCTGCCTTCCCAGGCTATGAGCAGGGAGTTGGATCTAAAGTGGAGCATCCAAGACACGAACCAGAGTTCATGTGGGATGCCGGTGCTGCAGGTGGAGGATTAGCTTACAACACTACCACATCAGCCCTTTAAGAAATAAAAAATTACATAAAAATGAACGTTGTGTTCCTGGTTTTGTGTTTACTGCTTATGATGCCGGCATCCCATGTGAGGGCCAGTTTGAAACCCCGGTGCTCCCTTTCTGATTCAGTTCCCTGCCAATGCACTTGGGAAAGCAGCAGGAGATGGCTCAAGTGCTTGGGCCCTTAAACCCATGGGGAGACCCAGATGGAGTTCCAAGCTCTTAGCTTGATGTGGCCTTGCCCTGACCCTTGGGGTCATGTGAGTAGTGAACCAGCAAATAAGGGATCTCTCCCTCTTCCTCAGTCTCTCTATGTGCCCTTCTTCATAAATCTGTCTTTGAAGTAGAAAAATGTCTTTTTCAAAAAAGTTCTTATTACTTATTTTTCCTCTGATCTAAATTATAAGTATTAGTCACAAGTCATGATTGACTGATGAGTTCTTTACTGGCCTTTTCTGAAATGCACATACATTGTACACATGCATATGTACACATTCTTAAATCACATGAACAATCTACAGACATCTGAAACTTGATTTTACAGTTTCATGAATTCTGGCATCTTACAACAATTCTACTTCAGGTTCAATTACCTACATACTACTCTCTACTGTTTGGCTAAACAATCTACTAAAACATTATGCTGCTAAGTGACATTTAGGTTGTGAAAAAAATAATGTAGAACCACAGTTGAACATAGTTTTGTGTACTTGTCTAAAAGATCATACAAAGCCTTTGTAGTGACTTGCCAGGCCCACCATAATCTGACACCCTCTTCTGAACATTTTAATCAATGCAAAGGTACGCATGTGGCCCAAAAAGGAGCAGAGTCCAATATACAAATAGGTAGAGCATGTTATTCCCACCGTAGTTGCTATAAACAGCTGGAACTATGCTGCTCCTTATCTGGGGAAAGGCACATGAAGAACAGGGGTGAATAGAATCAAGCACAAACCAATAAGGAAAAGCACAACAAGATAAAGCCCTCCTGATGTTGTTTAACAAGGGGTAAAGTTAGGTTTCAAGTGAGACGGATTCACATTTGGGCATCCCCAATACATGAAGCAACACATTTTCATCTGTGACTTGGGTTTTTGTCATTTGCTATCAAAAAGTTCCAACCAATACATCAAATTTACCCAAATTTCATATGAAATTAAGAAGTAGTTCAAAGCACTTTATATTTCTTCCACTGTTATAGAGAATGCTCCCTTATGACAATAAATATCATTCTTTCATTTCATTGAAAAACTTGGTTGTATAGCACACAGCCCAAAATCTCAGGAAATAAGACCTTCAGAGTAAGAAAAGGATAATGGGTTCTCACTCATCTGTGGTGATGCTTATGGCCAGAAGAGTTGATGAGTTAGTAAAGGTCCCATGTGTGCTGATGGGATAGAGTGAAGCCCCTGGCAGGGTGGAGGCTGTGGTAGGGGGATTGGAGGGTGGGGGGCGTGGAGAAATAGCAGGCCCTTTCTCCATAAATTCCTCTGGGTGTTCACAGGAGAGATGGTAGGAGTGCCATCAAAGTGTCTGATATGGTACAGACTGTGGGAAGGAAACAACAAAACATAAAGGGGTACACAGCTCTGCCAGACCGTTTTTCCATCACTGTCAAATTTAATCTGCAGGGGAAAAAAAAGGTCAACAGATACTGTTTCTCTAACGGCATAAGTGAAAACTCAACTGTATCCAAGGGAAAGAAAAATCAAGGAAAAAAAAAAGCAGAAGCACTTCTGCTGAGGGAGAGGCAGGAATACCTGTTGAAGAGGAGTGTTGGGAGAAGTGAGAAGTGAGAGGGATGCATCCCTGACATTGAGGAACTCTGTGACAACCTACAGCTGAGATTTATTTGGAAAACAGCATCCTCCTACTCTGTCCCAAGTGAACAGCTTCAAGTATAAAGTAAAAAAGCACAGGGGCTGACGTTGCGGTCACAGCATCCTGTATCGAGCACCAATCCAATTACCAGCTGTTCCACTTCCAATCCAGTGTCCATGCCAACGTGTCTGTGAAGGCAGCAGAAGACTTGCCATGCACTGCCCCCTTTGTGGAAGATCTGGATGGAGTTCCTGGCTTCAGGCCAAGGCTTGCCTATTGCAGCCATCTGAGGAATGAACCAATGCATGGAAGATCTCTCAGTCTTCCCGTTTGTCACTCTGTCTTTCAAATAAATAAACCTTTTTAAAAAAAAAAGAGTCAAACCACAAGTGAACAGGGGAGCGACAGGAAAGGCACACTGCATGAAGACAGATCTTCCGGAGTACACAGGGAACTGCAGCTGAGGCCTGAGTAGGAAATATTTCAGCAAACCAATCCCCAGCCAAAATATCCACAAGGTACCACTCCATGTTTCGGAGTTCACTGAGCCCTGTTGGTAACTAGAGCAGCACAACTCAAACCTGGCCTACCTCTGACTTAATGAACTCAAATTCCTCCATTTAAAAATAAAATCTGATAAAAGTAAAGCATGTTCATCTCCAGGCAAAATAATACTTTACTTTTGTCTCTATGGTCCTTCATTAGATGTCCTGCTATCAACAGAAAAACAGGAGGCGTGCAAAAGGACAAGAGAAAAAAAAGCCACTCTTAATAGACAAACTAACAATCAGAGCAAGTCTCTTATATACCAAAGATCTGACTGACAGAAGTTAAAACAATGTTAGGACCAGCACAGTAGCCTATTGGCTAAAGTCCTCGCCTTGCTTGCACCAGGATCCCATATGGGCGCCAGCTTGTGTCCTGGGTGCCCCACTTCTCTTCTAGCAACCCAGTTGTGGCCTGGGAAAGCAAGGCTTTGTGGGAGACCTGGAAGAAGATTCTGGCTGTGTGGGAGACCTGTGTGGGAGACCTGGAAGAGACCTGTGTGGGTGACCTGGAAGAAGATTCTGGCTCCTAGCTTAAAATCGGTTCAACGCCGGCCATTGCAGCCACTAGGGGAGTGAACAAACAGACAGAAGATCTTTCTCTCTGATGGTCTCCTCAAGAAACCATTGAATTTATCTGGACAACAAAATGCTGGACTCTATGCCTGGTATATGCTTGCAATGAAAGAATCTTGACTGAATTTGAATTATAATACTGCAACAAGGTGGAGGAATCCATCATGGGGGGAGAGTACAGGGAGGAGTAGGGGGAATCCCAGAGCCTATGAAACAGCATCACATAATGTAATGTAATTAATATAAAATAAATTAAATAAAAATAAAAAAGATCTTTCTGTCTTTCCTCTCCATAAAAATCTGACTTTCCAACAAAAATAAAAAGTCTTTCAAAAAACTTTGACTAATATGATAAAGACCCTATTAGAAAAAATATGGAAGATGAAAGATTAGATAGATACTCTTATCAAAGATGGAAACTATAAAGCCTCAAATGGAAATAGTACAAATAAAGCACAATAACAAATACAAAATGCTTTCAACAGCTTCATCACATTGTACACATTAGAAAAAAGAATCAATGAACTTGAAGTTAGGATAACAGACATGTGCTAAAAGAGTCAAAAAATGAAAACATTTCTGATACTCACCTGTGGATGAACATCAAGTTATATAACATAGGCATGGTTTGAACTTCAGGAAAAGGAAAGAATGACATCAAATATTTAAATAGTAGCCAAGAAGAACTTTCCAAAGCATAGAAACCATAGGTACCAGAGGCTCAGACAATACCAAGACCCATAAACACACAAATTTATAAATACCATTAAGAACAACATCACAGGTGACAACTGCTGAAAATAAGTCCTATTAAGCTGTTGGAGGAAAAAAAAAAAAAGACTCACAAAATCTGGACAGCAGTCAAAAAGACACATCTTAAAAAAAGAACAATGGTAAAAATTATGAAAACGTTCAACAGAAACCATGTAAGCCAGAAGGTCATGGAATGATGCTTTATAACAACTAAAATGTAGGCAGGGCTTGAAATGAAACTGTGGGCACATAATTCTAAACTCAGTGAAAATCTCTCTCAGAAATGAGTGAAAGTATTGTGGCACAGTGGTTTACCTGCCACTTGGGATGCCCACATCCCATATCAGAGAGCTGGTTCTAGTGCTGGCTACTCCAGTGCAGCGCCTGCTAATGTGCATTGTGGGTAGTAATGGTAGTGGCTAGGCACTTGGAAAAAATTAAACCTTGCCATACTTGAGGGAGACCCAAATGGAGCTTTGAGTTCCTGGCATCAGCCTGGCCCAGCCCCAGCTATTGGCATTTGGGAAGGGCTCTCTCTCTCTCTTTCTCCTACTTTGCGTTACAAATGATAAAATTAGCTAACTATATAAAGCCATTTTTCTTAAATGAAAGAGAAATAAGAACGGTTTCCCATAAACAAAACTGATGGACTTCTTTACCAATAGACCTATACCCAGAAATGCAGGTTGAATAAGTAAGTGAGGGCAGATACATTTTGACTTGTTTTTAGTATCTCTAAAAGAACAACTTTTTCCAAAGCAAGAACATTAGTGATGTATTATGTGTTTATAGTATATTTGAAAATAAAATATATTATAACAATGACACACAGAATGGGAGAGCAGAATACTGTTGAGGTTCCTTTACTGTACATGAGCCAGAATATTATTAATTAAAGATGGATTCTGATGAATCAAGCTTTCATGTTCTTAACATAAGAGTAATGTCTTAAAAGGAGGCATAAATAGGGGCCAGTGTTGTGGTATAGTGGGTAAAGATACTGTCAGCGATGCAGGAATCACATACAGGAGCCAGTTTGAGTCCCAGCTACTCCACTTCCTGTCTCTGCACTCATGAGGGAGACCCAGAAGCTCTGGGCTCCTGGCTTTGGCCTTGCCCAGTCCCTGCTGGTGCAGCCATTTAGGGAGTAAACTAGTGGATTGGATGTAAGATTCTCTCTCACCCCCTCCCTTCACTCCTTCCCTAACTCCCTCCCTCTCTAACTATTTCAAATAAATAAATAAATAAATACATCTTTAAAAGAGCATAAATAAGTAAGTTAATAGAGGAAATAAACTGCAATGAAAAGTGGATGAAGCTGACATCCCCTCTGAAGTGTTCCCTGCAATCTTTGCACCACTGCCTTAATTAACTGCTCCCCCATGAGACTTTTCTAACAGTACAGAGTGTCCCATGACAGAAAAAAAAAAAGGCAGCACAGACTCTTGGTAGCAACAGCAGGCTCTGCAGTCAGTCAGACTTGGTTGCTTATTCAGCTCTTGCCTCTGACCAGGTGTGAGACACACCACAGTCCACCAAGGCCTTAGTTTTCTCATGTGCTGAGTAGACATGGCAGTGGCACCCAGCTCAGACATGTACCATGAACACTGAATCAGATAACTCAAATATGTGTTTGTCTTAGGATTTAGACCATAATATGTACTCAATAAATATCAGTTATTTCATTTCCTGTCTGGAGGCTATTTCAAAATGACCTGGTATGTCTCACCCACATTCTTCATCAGAACTTATGTTCACTGGAAGTAGGTATCAGTTTTATTTCAGCTTTACCCTTAACTTCTAGAAAGAAGGAATAGACTTGTAGATATTTTAGGAGTTATTTTTCAGAAAGTGAGACAGTGCATAAATGAACGCTTCAGATGTTTCCCAGTTACCCTTAATTCCCAATATAGCCTATATGTCTAGTTACATGCCAGATCGTTGCCATGACCCCTGGCTTTCTTTGTAACAGAATTATTCATCTTCTCTTCCTTGGAGGTTTCAGTCTAACACAGCAATCATTTCAGTCAGTCTTCTGCATAGTCCCTCTTCAGCTAAGGTAGAAGTGCTGTGGTTTGGACCACAAGGAGGGTTTCAGAAACTGATAGCTCAAGGGAAGAAAGAATAGGCAAATCTTATCTTGAAAATCTTTTCCCAAAGACAAGCAACTGTAAAGGATATTATTTGAAATCTATAGGTTCATATATGCACATCCTACAGATTCAGAAGCCTCCCAGCAATGCAGATGGCCCAGGTCAATGTCCAGCCTTGCAAGGCAGTGTTGCCCTGGCTCATAGCTAGGTTGAATTCTTCACTCAGAAAGCATTTTAAGGAGGGCACTCCTAAGTGCTGAGTAAGGAGGATTTCAAAACTCTTTCAATGAAGTGAGTCTGTATTTGTCACCTCTCCTGAATTTCCTGTCACTGTTCTTAACAGTTTTTGTGTCTTCAGCACACATCACTCCCCTGTCCTGGTGAACATTCAACAATAGCAGCTGTTTCATTCCCTGTCCTAATGCCCTTATTGGTCCAAACAACAGGGACTATAACATTTAGCCAGTAAGCAGCCTTCTTCAGTAAAGAACTCTTAAGGCTCTAAAAATATATTATCATAAATGCTTGTGTGATATATTAGCAGAGATAAATTGGACTCTGTAGATCTTTGACCAACATGACCAGATCCACAATTTTGTTACAGAATACCTTGGCATAGGAATAAAGGCAAAAAGGTGTAACTCTTGCAAGCTAGGATTGATGTCCCAACAGGGGAAGAAAACCTGGCCCTCACTTTGAAGACTAAAGGAATTCAGAGGAGTTGCGAGCTACATTTCAGGCCTATGTCCCTTCCAAGTAGATGAATTACAATAACTTGCATGGTTTGAGTTAAGGGAAATCCATCCCTGTGGTGTGTGGGTGCTGAACTAGGGAGTGAAGGACAAGAAAGTGGATATGTTAGGATGTAAATCTTTTGACTAACAGATGTGTGAGGGGGATGCAGGCACTTCCCAGAAACTGTATGAAAAAACACAGCCACAATAACAAAGCAGGGGAGCAGGCCAGCTGAGTGACATCATCTTGTCACCACTGGGGAAGATCTACAGCGAGAAGCAGACTGTGGTTCATCCCTCTCAGTTTGCCAGTTGGGGTAGGTGAGGGGGGCTCTAGGATAGATGATTACATAGCTATAACAACACACTCCCAGTGGAGCAGTCAGATCTGGTAGTCATGTGCTAACGCCCCCACTGTGAATGGGACAGCAGGCGGCAGGAAAGATTTATAAGAAGCCAGGAAAATAAAAACACACCCCATGAGAAGCCAAGGGAGGAACTCTAAATGACCCAGATGCTCAATCTGAAACCTTCCTTCCTCCCACGTAATCTTCTCCCCCTACACTGTGAATCATCATCTCTCCAGAATCACAAAGCATCATCGAAACTAATACTTCATTTTTCAAAAAGCAATTCTCTGTCTCTGAGACTCTCATATAAATTCAATCAATGCATGCTGATTTTGATGGCTGCTGCAGGAGTCAAGGCATAAATAAATATGCCAATGGCTGTAACAATTTTGAGGCATTTCCAGTCTTTGGGAACCTGTATGCCCTGGATACTGTAGTTTCTGAACGTAGTGCAGAGCTTGTGAAAATCTGCTGAATCACCCTGTGCAGCAAATGAGAGTGTGCACACAGACCTGAAAGGTTGGAGAGGTACAGCAGCTTCATGAAGAAGTATGTGCTTCTTATGGCCTGCTGTGCTTGTGTAGACTGAGAAGAGGCCTGACTTCAGATCTGGCTCCATATGTGACCTAGGGTCACTTCCTAAGTACATGGTATATGAAAAACAACATTCAATAGGCCAGAAATGTATTCCATACTTATTGCATGCCTGAAAGTTCTGCAAATTAGGATGTAATAATGAAATGAGACAAAGATGTTTGCTTTCCTAGACTTACATTATAGTTGGATAACGATAACAAAGTAGACAAGTAAATGATTGAGCACATTATAAGACAATGAATGCTGTAACTTGAAGGTAAGAAAGTAGATGAAGTATTCTAAGAACTGGACAGTTGAGGTTGAGGGTGGAGTAGGGGTCAATTGCAATATGAAATTGGGTCTTCAGAGCAGGTGAGATCTGAGTGAAATCTTGACAAGATGAAGTAAGCCCAGAAGATACTAGGTGAGGAAGGGCAATGCTTGACATAAGAAACAGCTGGAGCAAGCGGTCTAAAACAGCAGCATGCCTGACCTCGTCAAGTACTGCAAAGGGGAGGATAGGAAAGGAGGTCAGAATTGTAACAGTTGATGTTAGCCAATGTCCTGGAGATGGTATCTGACTTTTGTTCTGTGAAACTGGGAGTCATTACGACATTTGGGATAGACAACAGATAAGATTTAGCTTGCGATTTACAAGAAAGAATTAAGGGACTCCTGGGTTTTGCTCAAACATGTAAAGAATCATAAATTATCACTTCCCTTTTTAATAAAGGAAAAAGTTGGATAAGCTAAACATCAGTTGTTTTTCTTAGATGCATTAGATCACTGCTGATACAAATCAGTCATTCTCGAATACAGAGACATGGTATAGATAAAGAGTTCTACTTACCTGGATATAAGCACTGTCAGCATCAAAATGATAATTTTGATAAAAACATTGGAAATTGAATACAGATTAACATGACACTAAGAAATTTTCTGAGAAATTTTTGTGCATTATTGGCCTAGGGAGGACATACACTTTCCGAGTTTTATGTCCAGAAATCCAAGTAGGTTCTCACAGTACAAATTTAAGAAACAACTCCTCATAGGATTGGCAGGGAGTACAAAATCAACAACACTGAGAAGAACAAAGGCCTACTCTTCGGAGTAAAAGGATTTGCAGGAGCTTTTCCCAAGAAAAGAAAAAGAATTCCTCCTATTGCAATTAATCTCACTACAGGGAGGAAGAAGCATAATTGTCACGAATCAAGACTTCAAAACAGATTGAGAAATCTGTAACCAGCAAATAAATGGAGAGCATTAAAGAAAAACAGCCATACCACTCAGGAAACATTTGTGTATGCCACAGACAACATGTGCTTAATAATAATAATAATAATAATAATAATAAAAGACAAAAGAATACCCTCACTCTCCAGATATGTAAGTATACTAATTGAGAATCAACAGAACACCAGATACAGATACTATAATTTATGGGCTTCTGTGAACAAGTTATTGGGGAAGTCAAAACTTATAGAGGAGATAAAAGCAACAATACCAAAACAAATTAAAATTATTAAAATCCACAACTAAAATAAGCATTAAACAGTGCAGCTCCTAGTCCGACTAACATAAACCCTTGTGATTTTAGCATTCCATAGGCTTCACCACTTCTGATTCAGCTCCCTGCTAAGACAAGTGGGCAAGTAGCAGAAGATGGCCTAAGTACATGGCCCTAGCTACTCACCTGGAGACCTAGATGGAGTTCCCAGTTCCTGGCTTTGGCCTGGCCCAGCCCTAGCCATTATGGTCATTTGGAGACTAAACCAGCAGAAAGAAGATCGTTCTACCTTTGTCTCTCTGTCACTCACTTTGTAATTCTGCCTTTCAAGTAAATAAATAAATAGGTAAACAAGTAAGAAAATTAAATAAATAAATGCAAAGAAACTAAAAACCCTTGATGTAGGTAGGGCAGGTGTTTGGTCCAGCACTTATGATACCTCTTGGAATGCCCACATCCCCTGTCAAGGACCTAGGCTCAAGTCCTTGCTTTGCTTATACTTCCGTGTACCCAAGAAAGCAGCAGGTGATGCCGCAAGATCTTGAGTACCCGCCATTCAGCAAAGCCAGAGCTCAGGTTCCTGGCTTCACTTTGCCCCAGCCCTGGCCGTAAAGGGCAAATGGAGAATGAACCAGAAGACAGATAATCTCTTTCTCTCAAATAACTAAACACAAGCAAATTTATAAAAATTGTAAATAAAAATTAGAACCCAAGACATGGTTTATTAAGAACAAAAGCTAAGAAGTTTCTGAAAGTTGAAGGGATGCAGAGGACCGTGCTTGGAGTCTGAGGAACAAACATGGTGATAGGATGCCTGGGTTTTGTTTTGGCTGCATAAGACCAGATTTAGAAACAAAGGATTAAAAAACACTTCCCTCAAAGCTTGTTTTCTTAAAGACAAAATGACTAAAAAAAAGGGCAGTTAAGCAAGACCTTAAAAAATGTAAGAAATCAGCTATATAATCCAGTGAAACATCGAGAAGGAAATAATGGTCTCTATATCCACATCCCCAAAGGCCAACTAGGGAGTCTAGAGTTTCACTCAGGTAAGATTGTAACAAGTTTCTCCTATTCCTGCATATAGCTGGTGTCAGAAAAGCCAACCAGGCAACCAGCTGCTTCATCCTCTTCACCAAGCAAAGAGTCCACACTCCACAGTCTCAGTAGATACGTCATGGAAGCCTTAGATTACACCTCCAAGCATAAGTACCAATGTGTTCTTTTCCATGCTCACGTGCAATCACAGGAGGCATGATGCAGGCAAGAATTTTACTGTTAACCAATGAATGAGGGCACCACAAGTATGATTTCAGTGGAGATCAAGTAGTAAGCTGAAACTCTCCTGCCCAAAGTAATGAGGACCAACCCGACCCCGGATAAACACATCATCACATAGTGACTCAGTGGAGGCCAAGTGGGAGTCTGTAGGCTCCCTCCTTCATTAGGAGTGAGAAGCAACTCTCTCCCCTTCAGACCAATGCAAGAAAAAGTTAGCTAGGGTAGGGTTTAAATAATATTCAGAGTCTGAGAGCATATAAGCAAATGTCCACTTTTCAACAGAAAATCATTCATGATATTAAGAGTCAGGCCTATCTCAAACTGGATAGAATAAAGAAAATAAGCAGATGTAAAAATTAAAACATCAGGAGTATCTGACAAAGCCATCATAAAACACATCAAAAAGAAATTATGTGATGCTTAAAACAAATGAAAAATTATCAAAATGCTAACAAGCAAAGAAACTGAAGATATAAAATCATATAGAACTATTAGAAAAGAAAAATATTATTGAAATAAAAGACTGAACAAGCTCAATAGCTTAGAGAAGACAAACAAAACCCTAACACTGAATTGGCTGGAGAAAGAAAGAGGATGGGGTGGGGGAGGGCAGGGATGGAGAGCGAAGAGGAAAGGGAAACAAGGAAGGAAGGAAGAAAATTAAGGAACCTCTTGTATACATGAATCTTGTATACATGATTATAATGTGTGTCACTAGAGGATGGTGAATCAGCAGGACTCACTGCTGCTACAATGCAAAAGCACAGTATGCAACACTTGGGAAAACTGGATGTTTCTTACAAAGCTAACATAGTTTTACTATTTGATCAGCAGTCAGGTATTCATCCAACTGATTTGGAAGTTATTTCCACACTAAAAACCTGCACAGCATTGTTTATAATGGCTCTATCTGTAACTGCCCCAAATTGGAAATGATCAGGATAGGTAAATGGATAGGCATCCACACATTTGTGGTATCAGTGAAGATAACTTACATTGACAGTGACAAGAAGGAAATTTTAGCTAAGTAGTCTTCCTTTCCAAAGTCTATGAACACAATGTAACCATGAGAAAAAAATCAAGAAAAAAAAAAATCTGACGAGAAGGACATTCTATGAAAGATCTGACCAATGCTTCTTAGAACGTTGAGTCATCAATAACAAGCAAAATATGAGAGATTATTCCTACTTAAGAGGAGACAAATGAGACAGAATAACTAAATGTAACAGAAAAACATGGATGGAAACCAATGTGGAAAAAGGACATAAGCTAAAACTCAGGATATCTAAGTGAAGTATGGATTTTAGTGATAACACATCAAATTTGGTTCATTAATTGTGCTCAATTTACTATTCTAACATAAGACCTTAACAACAGGGAATCAATGTGGCATGTAAGATAAGTCTCTGTCTTTTTCACACATTTTCTGTAGGTGTATGGCTATTTTAAATTGATTTAATTCATTCTCTCTCTCTTTCCTTCTTTCTCTCTCTCTTTCTGGCATCTGTGCAAATTAGAGGTTGTTGGGCAACAAAAATGGAAACAAAGAGGGCTTCTGGAAGGTGAATTAAAATTACACAGTAGGAGAGATGGTGACGATGACTGGACCGAAATGGCAGCAGTATGGCTGGTAACAAATGGGCAGATTCAGGGTACATGTTTCAAGGTTTACGTCTGAATCTAAAAGGCACAGAGCAGTCAGAATTCTAGAATACCTAACGAAGTAACCTAAGTGGGATATCTGTGGTTATCCCATCCCCCCTCACAATAATAAATACTAGGATATTCCTACTAATCACTCAAGGAGTACATGCTGAATAAATTCATCCAGTTTGAATGTATCGATCCCTTCCAAAATTCATCTTGAAGCTTACTTGCAACAGAATGTCTCAGTTTCTCACAGTATTAAGGATTGTGGCCCTAGGAGGTGACTGAGTCACCAGGACTTTGCCCTCATGCATTGGATCTGGTGCCTTTATATATAGAAGGGTTTGACAGAAGCAATCTCCCTCCAACCTCGCATTTCCCCCTCCTTTTCCTATTGCCAGTGTCTATTTCACTGTTCCCCAACTTAATTAGTTACATTTAAATTCATACAGCCCTTACTCAGTGGATTCCTACTCAGAAAGAAGTCCTTGGATGCTGGCACAATGACACAGTAAGTTAATCTCTCCCCTGCAGCATCATATGGGTGGTAGTTTGAGTTCTACCTAATGCAGCTGAGATCCAGCTCTCTGTTAATGTGCATGGGAAAGCAGCAAAAGATGACCCTAGTATATGGGCCTCTGTACATGTGAGACCTGGATGAAACTCCAGGTTCATGGCTTTGCATGGCTCAGCTCTGATTTTGTGGTCATTTAGATGGTGAACCTGCATATTGGACATCTATTTCTCTGTCTCTATCTAGCTGCAGATGGAAGACTTCTCTCTCGTGCTCTCTCTGTCTCTCCCCTTCTCTGTATAATTCTGTCTTTCAAATAAATAAACAGACCTGGTTGGGAGCAAAGATAATATCTTGGCTCAGTCGTGGTTCTCACTGCTGAGCACAAGAGCCAGAACAGGGGTGGTGATCTGGGCTGGACATGACTGCAGTGTTTCTTGGCATCAATGTGGACAGAATCTAGGGTATATCAGAATGGGCTAGACTACAGTCTCCACTGGAGCTCGTGAGAGCCAGGGAGGGTGTAGGATGGGTTGGACTAGGTTTCTGACCCTGGTGAACCACTTGAGAGCTGTGTCGGCATGGACCAGTACTGGCTGGGCTATAGCACCCAACAGTAAGAATCAGAATAGGTGTGGGCTGGTTGTCCAAGGCTACTGTTCCTGCCCAGACAGGATATGGACTAGGTCAGTCTGGGTCAAGGACCCACTAGTGTGTATGAGATGTGCCATTGGGAGGTGACCTGTTAGAGGAGTTTAGGGAGCTCGCTGGTTAGGTCACAATCCCTGCAGGTGAGGGCAAGAATCAAAGCTGGGAGTAGCCCAGACCAGGCCAGGTTACAGTATCTGGTGGCACACATGTGGGTCAGGACTGGGGACAGGCCAGGCTGGACTCGCTGGCAAATGCTGAGGTGAGGTGGGCCTTGCTAGGCTAGGAGGATCCCAAAGGAAACCTCTTCTGAAGTGATCCCAGACCTGACTCCTGGGTGTGCCTGCCAGTACAGGGTCTGGCTCTGTCGATCACCCACTTCAACCAATGCACACACTGGTAGTTGCAATTGCTAGGTCAGTTCTGTCTCCAGCCACGTCTCTTACATAAACCAATAAATGCTTTACCCCAGTCCAAACCTGCCCACCACACATTTGGCCGTCACATACTACAGCAGGAATTGCAGCCTCATCAGATCAACCCCCAATAACTCCCACTAGACCTGCCCCCAGCCCTGGTTCCTGTGCTTGCCAGTATGTGCAGCAGACTGATCCAGGCTGTCCCACATCCCATTCAGCTCTCATACACATCAATGGGCACTGAAGCCTAGCTCAACCCAACCAACCCCACTATCCAGCCCACAGTCATGCCATTGGGTTCATCACCTGTCTAGCCAGGCACACCCCCATCCATGGTTCTCATGCTTACCAGTGGAAGTTGCAGCCTATCACAGAGGCTGTACTGATTCTTCCTGCCCTCATTCCTGTTCTCACTCTCACGCTTTCTCATGGATACCTTTAAATGATACATGAGCTGTCAGCGTGTGAACTAGATCAATTTCCTATAGAAAGTTGTGGACAATTCAGGTTTTATCAATGTACGCATCATCTATTTAATGAGTAGTATATAGAGAGTACTGTAAAGAATGGAAACCTCATAGATTGATGTTAGAAGGTTAGTCTTGTGCAATGGAGAGCAAACTGCAAAATGATCTTACTGAAGTATCAAGAATTATGAAAAAGATCAATAAATCTGACAAGTCCATTCTTCAGTGCAGTGAGCGAAGTAAGCTAAATTAAAGTGAAATGGAAAATGGAGCATCAGTCAAAATTACGTTACCAGAAAGATAATATAGAGATGCCATGACCACCAGGATAATAAGAATTAATCCAAATAATGAACAAAGGAAGCAGGTGCAGATGTAACCATACAGCAACCAAGAAGAAACAAAGAGAAGGATGCCAAAGCGAATGGCCCTGGGGAGTAAGGAGGGTGGGATAATTGTTGTTCATGATTTTCCTGGCTGATAATGGCTACAGACTCACTTCTTGCATTAAAAATGTCAATGCCTGCAGTTACGAGTCTAGAGATGGTGTTATTAAGTAAACATTGCTTACTAGCTTTTATGTTCCACGTAGGAGGCATGTGAATTCCTGACAAGGCAGCAGACTAAATCATTCACACATAATGGGAACATCATGTCTAGTCATTCATCTCTTCTAAGCCAAGAAAGTATCAACAGCCCTAAAATGGTTGTGATTGCAGCGTTTTCACTTAATGTCAGCTTCACCAAACAATATCCTATGAAGTTCTTCAAAAGACCCATGCTTCAGTGTGATGACTTGTGATCAATGGATGCTCCTTGGTTGCTTATAAGCAGGTACTTGAAACTTGGCACAGCAAGATCACTGCAACAGGTCCAGAGAAAATGAAAGAAGATGCTGTTATTCAATTATCTGTTGCCCTGAATTCAGGAGTGTAGTCTTGGAACTTTATGTTAATATGGGAGTAAGAGAGGGTGTGGAACTTCATCCATTTACAGTGTTTGGAGGCAGGGTATTTGGGAAGTGAATGGAAAAGACCATTAGGGTGGTATATCGGTGACTGAATCTGTGAGGCTTTCTAGGGAAAGAGGGTGAAAACAGACATTCGCACTCCCTAATTCATACAGTGTGATAATCTGTGCCTTTCTTAGGAATTGAATGGGGCCACCCAATCTTGGATTGTGAACCTTCACAACCAGAAACCAAAATAAACCTCTCCATATGCTAGAGTGTCTCAGGTATCGTACTGCACAGGAGCAACACAGCACTGAAGAATTGGCCTTAACACATCCACGTTCGCTGTGTTGTCGCGCTCATGAGTGACATCTATGTAGCTAAATCCAGTGGCATTTTAGTTTGTGGTTTGACCACTTTTTTTAAATTAATTTTATTTTTGATGATGTTTACATAGTTTCTTAGGATGGGGGGAAAGTGAGCGAGACCATTGTTGCCAAATTTTCTTTTTTTTTTGTTCCCCAGTATCTCAGGGGAGAGGGCAAATAAAGGTAGGAGCAACACCCAGCCTCTCAACCTTATCAGTACTCCAGGATGGGGAACAGCCAACCAGTGTCATCCCAGGGTCCCCAGTGTGGAGCATACTCTAAGAGTTCTGGTCAGTTAGTTTTGGTATTTCTGAAATGCTATTGATCTCACCGATTCCAGGATGAGGAAAGCCTTCCAAGGTCCACTGGATGACACTGTCAAGGGGCACTGAAGCCTAGCTCAACCCAACCAACCCCACTATCCAGCCCACACTCATGCCGTCGGGTGTCATCACCTGTCTAACTAGGCCTGCCCCAGCTATGGTTCTCATGCTCACCAGTGGGAGTTGTGGCCCATTAGAGGGTGCCCAGAGTTTCCCTACTGTGCCCTCTCCCAATCCCAGATCTTGCACTCTCCATGAGATTTTGCAGCCTAGCTTGATAAGATGTGTCCTCAGTCCCAGCAATTGCCAGCTGAAACTGGCAAAGCCCAACTAGCATACACTTACTCTGGCTCATGCATGCAGAAGTAAATACATTTAGTTATGCTCTCCCTTTACCCAGTCCAGAGAGAAATCAACAGTGTTGGAATCCTGCCCAGACTGTTCTGCTCCCAGTTCCAGTTCTCATGCTCACCAGCGGGAGCAGTGGTCCATCCTGGGAACCAAGCTGCCCCCCCCCCACCAGGCTCACACTCCTTCCTCTGGGTCTCACATGTACTGGTGGGTGCCACAGCCCAGTCTGGCATGGTCTGCCACACTTGGCATCTAGCAGCGGGTGCTGTAGCCTGACCTAACCTATCTTCACCTGATTCCAGCTCATGCTGGTAGGTGCTACAGCCTAGAAAGGCCCAGTCAATCCCCAATCCGAGCCCTAATATGAACTGGCTGGTCCTTTGGTCTGACCTGGCATGTCCTGCACTCTGTCCTGGTTGTCAGATCTGCCAGTAGTTATTACGAACTGGCCCAGCCTCGTCTTTCCCCAGCCTGGCCTGTCAACAGTCCTGACCCACATATGTGCCAGCAGATACTATAACATGGCCTGGTCTGGGCTACTCCCAGCCTTGGTTCTTGTCCTCACCTGCAGCGACCGTGATTTAACAAGGGAGCTCCCTAAGCTCCTCTAACAGGTTACCTCCCAATGGCAGATCTCACGCACCCCACACCCAGTCTACACCCATGGCGAGGGACACTATAGTCATGTCCAGCCCATATCACCACCCCCGTTCTGGCTCTTGTGCTCAGCAGTGGGAACCATGACCGAGCCAAGGCATCTCCTTAGCTCCCGAACCAGCTCTGTTCCCAGCCACAGATTTGCATGTGCTAGTGGCTGCTCTGACCTAGCTTGGCTTAGCTCATCCCCATCCTTTGCCATTGGATGCTGCAGCCTGACCTAGCTTTATTCGCCCCCATCCCAACTCTTGCTAGTAGGTGCAACAGCCTAGCCCTGCTCAATCTGCTCCAATTCCTGGCTCATACAAACTAGTAGGTGTGATAGTCTTGCGTGGCATAACCCACATTTCAGCCTGGCTCCTGCATTTGCCACGGAGCTAAGTTTGACCTGGCCCTAACTGGTCCACCACCCTCTAGAACCATCCACAAAACTGCCAACAAGTTGAGCTACTTTGCCGTCTTGGCCAAAACCCAGGACTGAATCATGCTCACCAATGGGAGCTATGGCCCACCAGGGGAGTTTCTGAAGTTTTCCCACTAGGCCCACTTCCAGACTCAGATCTCACATGTACCAGCAGTGCTAGGCCCTTAGCTGGTATAGTCTGTCCCTCTGAGCTGGCCTTTGTATGAGTTGCTAGATGTTGCAGCCAGGTCCACCTGCACACCCTTTTCTTGGATGCGTCTGCGGGTGCTGCAGCCTGGACCAGCCCAGTCTGTCCCCAGCCCTAGTACCCATGAGTATCAGAGGGTTCTACGGTCATGTCTAGCTCAGCCCATCACCACCCCCAGCTCTTAAGTAAGCCAGTGGAAATTACACTTCCACAGGGGTGGGCCCACATTTCTGCCACAGAATCTGCCCCCAGACTTGGCTCTCTTTCATGCTGGCTGGTGTAATGACCCAGCCTAATGTTTACTCACCAACTGGTGGGTACTGTGATCTAGCCTGCCAGGTAGTGCCCCAGTCCTAGCTTTAGTGTAGTCCTGTGAGTGGTGGTCAGCTGTAATTCATGCTATTTAGCCCAGTTCAGTTCTCCCAAATAGGCTGCTGTACCATTCTGATCCACAAATGTCTTGCAGCTTCCGCCGTTCAAAATGCTGTTTCAGCCCCCTTGTTTACTGCAAGTACCCACAGAAGTCATTCCTCACCTGTAACATACTCCCTCAACAGCTCTTCCTCCCCCACAACCCTTACCACTTTCCCTGATCAATTCATAGTCCCTGTTCCCTGGCCCAGCAGCACTCCAGGCCACCATCTAATCCAGGGTTCTGCTCCTCACCCCCTCCCCTCCGTGTCCAGGGTCAAGCATGTGGGGAAATCCCCAGGCTCATTCCACCTGCCTGGGTGCAACCCCAGGTCCCCACACCTCCCCACCCCGCTGCCACCATCCCCATTCCCCTAACACCCCCTACAAGCCCGCACCCCTATCCCCCTATGAGCCTGGCCCTTGAGTCCTAATTAATATAGGAAATCTTTGAAGTAAATGTCTATTGATAGAGGAATGATTAGCCAAATTTTGCTATGTGCTATGAAATATTTTATGCTATTGAAGTCGAAAGGAAAGGCAGCATTGCATATTCTATCACAGAAAAGTTCTCTGAACCTCCCAGAGACTGCGTTAGCAAGAAGCTAGAGCCAGGAATCAAACCTAGGCACTCCATTGTAGGACCTAGCTATCTTAAGTGCCAAGCTAATTGTTCCTGGTCTCTCTTGTATACCTCTGAGACTATCTGTGCCCCAGCTCCCTCATCTATAAAATGCGGAATACCCAACTACAATGCTGCTATGAAGATTAGGCAAGCCATTTACTCAGTGTTCAGAATCGTGTCTGCCCATGGAAAGTGACAGACAAGGATTTATCATTTGCATTACTAATCATCTTTGTACCTCATATAATGCCTGCCACCTAACATATGTTCAATGAATGAGCAGCTGTTTTTTTGAACAAAGTATTTTGAAGATAGACTTCTGTGAAATGTATGCATTCTAAAAGTATGATCCCATTTCAATCCAAGACTTTCTACCTGCACTCACAAAACAAAGGAAAACGCCATTTAGAAACTGATTTCAAATGACTTGAATACTAATTGCAGTCATCCATAACACAGACACCAAGGCTTGAGTACAATTACTCACACAGCTTTAACATAAAAGCAACCGCACACATTAATTTTAATTTCCTAAATGGCAAAAGCATTAGTCCCCTTGTTGAACTAATGGTCTGTAGAATCTCATATTAAATGTATTCTGAAAACATTGGCAGGGTTATTGCAAGGCAGGAGGATTTTCTCAAGTTTTTCCTTTTTTTAAAGATTTCATTTTTGATGATATTTACATAGTTGATTAGGGTGGGAAGGAATGAGGGTTAGGGAAGAGTGAATGTGATCATTGTTTTCAAATTTTCTATTCCCTCTTCCTGTATTTAGGGTAATGGGGGAGACAAGGGAAGAAGCCATACCCATCCTCCCTACTGCTCCAGTACCTGGAGATGGGGAATGGCCACCTGATAACAACCTAGGGTCCAAGATGTGGCACATGCTCCAAGAGTTCTGTCCAGGTGGTTTTGATAGTTCTAAAAAAATATAGAAACAAGGTGATTGAGATAGTTCTAAAAAATGTCACACAAATTTGCATGCCATCCTTATGCGGGAGCCATGTTAATCTTCTCTGTATCATTCCAATTTTAGTATATATACTGCCAAAGCAAGCACTTCTACATCCTCTTAGAATCAAAAGATACTAAAGTTTTCAAGACAAAATGAACTTTAAGAAAACTTTCTTCAGGCCCAGCGAAATACCATGAAAGAAACTTTGTCATCTACCCTCACTTGCATGTATTATTGTTTCCAAGGACTAAGACACTTCAAACATGCTACCAGTGAACTGCATAATGTTTCAGAGAAATGGATAGTAAAAGGGACAGGAGAGGGTAGGGAGCAAGCAAGAGGAGGGATTGTGGGAATGAGGGAGTGAGGTGATGCACCTGGCAGGGATGTGGCTGGAGGGTCAGGCAACTCTGGATGGGACATGTAAGGATCCTACATTGTCTCTTCAACAAGCCCAGGATACCACACACCATGAAGGGTTGTCCCCACTATGTCAATGCTGGAGCCTCCTACACTTAATCTGACATAATACATTCTGGATCTGGAACTCATTATCTTCTGCATTTCACCAGGTCTGGCAGACCAAGGAAAACAGGCAATGCTCATCTCCCACACCTCACTGAATTGCAGAAAGTGTGGAATAACATACAGGCAGGTGTGGACCATTTGGAAGCCATTTATTCCCTTGCCAGGTCAGTGAGTATCATTTAATTACCTCTCTCATTATTTCTACATGTAAAAACTGAAGGATTAAGAGCAACTGACTTAGAATGACAACATATTGTATATTTATGTATCTCTTTTCTTCTAAGGAAACTACATGCTTTCACTGTAATCCTAAAGCCCTTCTGTGAGGTGATGGCCAGGAGAATAGTAATTTTCTACTTGGTCAAATAGGAACAGTTCCAGGGAAGGGATCAGCAATATCTGCCATGGTCAGACGATGTTGCAAGCAGGACACATGGGTCCACTGGACAAATAAATCACACTGTGCAATAACAATCCAAGAAAACAATGTCACCTGTAAATATAGTACTAGAGGTTTTTAGAAAACCTCCAGTACATACATTAAAAAGAGAAGCAAAAAACACATTATCTATGAGAATTAGAACGAAGAGGCATCACTTGGGATGCTCTGGTGGACCCTTTTCAGCAGACACAAACTACAGGCTTCTTGTCACCGCTGCTGGCTTCTGAGGCTAATATCTAATACTTTTTTTTCCAGCAAGATTATAAATGTTGTCTTCTTTAACTCCCTCTCTGTATATACACACACATATATGTACACACACATATTTTTCTTATTTTTCTTGTTTTGTGATCAGGGAATAAGATTTTGTATCTGATTCCAGAAAATATACTGTTTTCAACTTTTTCAAGATAAAAAATGAACTGGTATCAGGAGACATTTAGAGGGGTGAGGAATTAGGACACCATCCATCAGACTTGCCACAACATAAACCAACTTTCCATCTTCTGTCCCACTAGCTTTCTGGTTTTATTTTTTAGCCTCACTGACTCTCCCAGGCTAAAAGCAGGTTGTCAAATTATACATGTGGATGCTTCCTCAATTAGAGAAAATCAGAAAGTTGGTACTAGAACTCTGTTTGAAATTATTAGTGTTTTACTTGGTGGTTCAAATAAGATCATGGACAAGACAAAGTCAAGTGCCTGAGGTAGCTACATTTTCCTGGATTTGGTTTTTAACTGTGTTTTTGCTGTGTGCCACCTTCCTTATCCCACACAGGCTGGCACTGAGTGTCTGCAGGGACAACAAGGATCAACAACAGCAACACACACATCCCTTCTGCCCTCACAAGCCCCATATCCCAACACGTGCACCTGGCCACATGTCATCAGTGGTTGGCTCCCAGCCGAGTTGACCAGCAGGCAGCTACATGGGGTTGCCTGAACCCCAGCCAATGGAACTCACTGTTTCTATTGCACATGCAGACCACTTAGAAGCCATCCTTAAGATTCCCACAGTAAGACCCCTCACTCTTCTCTGCCTTGTTCTCTGTTCACTTGAAACTTACACTGACACAAAATGATAGAGGAAAACGAGTCACACCCCTTCACAATCACCATATAGTTTCCCTCTTTCTATCAATGCACTGCAGAGCAGAATCTGCTTACAAACTTATAGTAATGAATCCTTTTCAACACTTGATAGATATTATTTTACAAGAAACTAATTTTCAGAAAGAAATCTCTGAGAAGTCTACAAAAAATTCATGGAAATGCATGCCATTAAAAAATAAAGCTACACAAGATTTCAACACTTGTTGTCTCAAAATAGCTATCTTTTAATATCAGTTTCAATGAACATTTGTAACTACACTAAAAAATGAGACCATGTGAAAATATAAATAATGCCAGAGTCAGGAACTGAATTCATTCTGGAACATTTCACATTTGACAAGAAGCCCTTATCCTTAAGAGCAGTGAAATGATTTATAATAATTCCATAAATGCTTTCAAAATTACAGAATATAATATTTGCTTATTTTATGCCAGATGGTGTGAACTGATAAATGATGAAGGAAAACAGAATAAGAAAGCCAGTGATTCGAATAGTCAGAAAATTGGGATAAAGTATTTCAAAACCAAGTAGGACTCAAACAAACAGAAATCAGATGTGGCCTGTGCAGTCCAAGGCAACGGTTTGAAAGAAAAAATAGAGACTGGGGCAGCCTGCATTAATGACAGTGAGGAGCCTATTGAAGATAACACAAGAGGGATTCAGGTGCCTGGAAATTTCTGCTCAGTTTTAAGAGGAAACTTGCAGGCGGTAATGGAGTGATAGTTAGTACACATGGAGTTTAATATGAGAGTTTTCAGTTTTGTTTCCTAAAAGTAGAAAGCCAGTAGAAAGAAAAGTGAACAAATAAGAACATAAGATGAAAAGAAGGGTCCAGAGCAATGGCCTAGTGGCTGAAACCTTGCCTTGCATACACTGGGATTCCATATGGGTGTCGGTTTGTACTCCAGAGCTCTGCTTCCCATCCAGCTCCCTGCTTGTGGCCTAGGAAAGCAGTGAAGGATGGCCCAGGGCTTGGGACTCTGCAACCACATGGGAGACTTGGAGAAAACTCCTGGTTCCTGGTTTCTGATTGGCTCAACTCTGGCCATTTTGTCCATTTTGGGAGTGAACCAGCGGACAGATGATCTATATTTGCCTTTCCAATTTAAAAGAAAGTTCTATGGATGGAGTCATGCAGTAGATGAGCTTACAAAGAAAAAAAGATGAACAGAAATGACTTATAAAGAGGTGAAAATAAAAATTCCAGCAGAAAAAATATAAACATTCAGGAACTATTAGCCAAAAACATAAAAGTGCTGGTTAAGTCAGTCTCAGGTACAAAATTTATGACTGCTATTCACCTGAACATTGTACCATCACTGAGGTCACAATTTCCTCCCACATCTGTATACAACCCTAACATTCAGTGGTCAGAGTATGCATTCATGGTGCATTACCAAGTGTTCAGAGAATTTTCTCTCTCTCATGTCAGCTATGAGATAACATTCCCCTATATCCACCTGAATTATAATTAGGATATTACATGGCTCATATACAAATTTACAACAGAAGGAATGTGGACTTAAGACAAGCTAATGAAATGAAAATACTCTAAAAAAAAACAGAAAATATCTAACAGATCCTATTTTTTTGGTGTAAGAACTCTACTTTCAAGAGGAAAAATAAGAAACAGAACAAATAAATAATTACATCTGGTTGCTAATTTTTAATCAAATCTGAAATATTTTAAGATCAAGGGAAGTTGTATAATGAGATTATTAAGACAAAGATCATAAAACTTCAAGCCATAATAACAGCTAATTAATTTTAATTAGCAATCTTCAGCAGGTAACATGGCATATGCATATTCCATGGGGATTTTTCCTAAAATGGTAGCAGGAGCAGGACATACATATGTAATTCAATTTGATTTCCTTGTATTATTCTGTTGTAAAGAAAAAGTTTTAGATTCTTAAAACTTTGGTGGGACATGCTTCTTTTGAAAAATGTTGAAGATTGACTGGGATGATACTCTGCTGGCTCTGTCTTCAGACCAGAGAGGGTATACCTAAGAAGCCGTTGAACTTGACTGGACAATAAGATGCTGGACTCTATGTTTGGTATACGCTTGCAATGGGGGAATCTCAACTGAACTTGAGCTGTGGTTATGCAACAAGGTGGAGGAATCCACCATGGTGGGAGGGTTTGGGGAGGGGTGGGAGAACCCAAGTATCTATGTAACTGTGTCACATAATACAATGTAATTACTGAAGTTAAATAATAAATAATTAAAAAAAAAAAGAAAAGAAAAATGTTGAAGACAATAAATGATACACTTGCCTTGCTGAAGAAGATGGACACCATGAAGAAATCCAGTAAGAAACTCTCCGAGATATCTTTGTAGTCGCAGTGGAAAAAGATTACTGTGAAACTCAAGTTAACAAACTGGTGAACAGGGTTGCAAAAAGAAGTTCGCAACAACTTCATGCCGGCCATGATCATCAGAAAAATGTCCCAGCTGTTGGAAAGCAAAGAAACACAGCAATCAATCACAGCATGCCCACCACAGAGTCACATAAGCCAACATTTCTCAGACATTGATTGTGCGTTATCACTTATCAGTAAGAAAAAAAAATCCACGTGGTCAGTCCTGTGATTGCATGATACACGGGAGAAAACACAGTCTCAGAGAGTTTGAGCAGCCAATCTAAGGCCTCCTGGGAGCAGAGCTGGGATGAAACAGTCTTCAGTGATTTTCAGACACACCAACTCTACCACTACAGCACAGCATTTCCTCAACCTGCTTGTCTAATTCTCACATCCAGTAAGGATACAGATTTCCCCTGGGGCTTCTCTGAAGTAGCCCCTGTAGCCACAAGCCAAGGTTCCAGGGAAAGCCTTAGTTCCAAGCAAGAAAACAAGCAGTGTGTTACCCCAGCTGGAGTCTGCTCAGCACACAGGTTTTCATCATAAAAGATGCAATAGCTATTGATACTAGATTCTGAGCTCAGACAGTACCTTAATTAAGCCATTTTTATTTTACTATATTCATTTCTAAGGCTTTTTGGCATATTTGTCACCCCCAGGAAACCAAGTTTTCTAGTCTCCCCTTTTTCCAGTCAAAATCATATCATCATAATTTTCTTTCCTATGATGCCACAGGAGCTTACCATGGCAGAGTCAGGTCAAGAAAAAGTCATGAATTTCCTTTTGAGGACAGAACTGAATGTTCTTGTCTGGAAGTTCTGTTATTTTAATCAGTCTAGGGAATATGTTCTGTGTGAACAATTTCACCAGATCAAAAACTCGGCAAGGGAAAACGTATCTTGAAATTGACACACAGGTGACAAAAAATTCAATGCAGTGTAACAGAACAAGCAACTACCTCCTTGAAGGGCCTTTCAAAGAAAAGACTTGCAACATTTTACCCAGATTCCATTCCAATCATAAAATTTACGACCAGTGAATGCCAAGACAGGTGGAGAAACTTCTCGAGAATAGTTGCATTTAGAAAAGAGCTTTTTAAAATTTCTGGTAAGTAGAGAACACTGGTGGCATACCTCAATTTCCCTAAGCCTAGAAGAAACCTAGATCTTAAACATATATCAGCATTATTAATATCCTATCCTAGGATGAGAGCATTTAAGAAGTGCTTCTGAAACCTTTGCTCCCGTCAGGGGCAAAATTGACATTTTTACCATTAACAAGATATAACATTGGCAATTTCATATGTCTGCCTCTGACATTTTATAAGCTTTCAGATCTTGGGTTTTAATTGTTTCCACTCTGCTCCAGAATTTTTCAGGTGAGGTTTACTCAAAGCCCTGTGTGTTAAGGTTGATTATAGCCTCTGAGGAAAAGCATTCCACAACTACATTTAGATTTGGAAAGAACAAGTTTTGGGGAAGAACAAGTATTTTTCTGTAACCTCAACACAAAGGCTTCAGCGCTTGCGCAGCCAAGTTGGACACTGACCCCAACTCTCTTCTCAGTCAGTGGACAACTAATGTTCCTGACGAAAAGTACAGGATGAGAACTTGACTCTGGATCCAGTTGCCTTTGACCATAGTTCAGGGTACAAAAATGTCTGGGGGACAGCAAAGTCCTGTGAAGGAGCCCCCAGTGACGAGGTTATCTCTAGATTAGGGATATTTTGGTTTGGGGGTGGGGAGAGGGAGGTACCTTTTCTGGGTTAATTAGCTAAAAAGTCAATGACTCACATCTAACTTTCTGGAGCAGTTGTTTGGTACAGCAGTTAAACTTCCATTTGGGACATTCACCTCTCACTGAGAATGTCCATGCTCAAGTCTAGGGCTCTGTGTACAATTCTATCTTCCTGCTAATGTGCACTCTGGGAGGCAGCAGGTTGATGGACTAAGTGGTTGAGTCCTACCACTTATATGGGAAACCCAAATTGAGTTTCAGGTGCCTGGTTTTGCCCTCGACCATTCCTGGGCAAATATTTGGTAAGTAAAACACAAGATGATACAGCTCTCTGTGTCCATCTTTTCTCTATCTCCCTCCGCTTTTCAAATAAATAAAAATACCCAAATAACATTTTATAAATTACACTGTTTTTCATGTGACTATGGTTCAGTGGGTTGAATTCATTCTGTTTATTAATGACGACTGGTTAAAACCATAGCACATTGTGAGGACTGATACTCATGGGTTTTATAATATTAAAATAGTAATGGCTACTGGTAATGGCCCATGTATTGTTACATACTTAGCTGAAAGTTTTACAATTACTGAAATAGCAATCAGTGAATAATTATCCAGTACCAATGCAGAGAATCCATTTAAACAGGATTAGAAATAGAAGTCTCTAGCAAAGACAGAACATTTCATCCCAGTCATCCATCTGCCATTCCCCCCACTCTATCATCCATCCACCCATCCTAACATTTATTTGGAGAATGGTACTGAAAGTTGAGCACAAACAGTGCCTGCTGTTGAGTAGTTCACGGTCTAACCATCTAATGCACTGATTATGGGTAAGGAAGAGGTGGAGGTCAGGCTTATCCAATAGTAAAAGGCCTCGAGGTGATCCTAATTGATAGCCTCCTGTTATCATTTTTGAGAACAGCTGGTCTAATGGGGTGCCTGAGAGAGGTTGAGAGACACTTCTAATGCCTAAGATGGATGGCTCAGGGAGAGAAAGAATCTAAGTTTAGAGTCTGCAAACAAAAAAATCATTCTTACAATCGTCTGTGACTTACAATTATTCCAAGGCACACTGGTAAGGTGTTACCTCTTGAGTTTAGTATTTGAGGAAAAAAAGATTACAGAGGTTAAGGAGTAACGTGACTTTAAACAGGGATGTCTCTGAATGGCTTATTTGATTCTGCTGAGAGTCCCACCCTTTGCATCTGTCTTCTCTACCAGTATGACTTCAACCTGCAGACTTAGGTCACGGTGATTGCCCTAAATTGGACAGACAGAACTCTAAATACTTTAGTTCAATCACCCAGGGCAGAGCCGATTCCTTCTTTGCCACTCTGGCCAAGACTGTGTGTCCTCATTCTAGAAACTGAGAATCTGCCTTGTTATGAAAGTGAGTCATGGTTCAGCCCAGATTGAACCTCACTGGGAATCCTGACCGCTTGTAGAAGCACAGGGTCACTCTAGACCTGGAGCCCTCTTCTGGACTGGGACCTACATCAGTCTCATCATGGGTCTGCAGCTTCATCATCATTATCTGCTGCCATTGTTTCAATCCAGTCAGACTAGCTTCCACCCCCTATATTTGAAGTATAGGGTGCTTAGCACCAAAGGATATAGAATTTTTGTCCAGCCTAACGGAAACAGGTATGTATTGAAAGGACAGAAAGGTCATGAGAATTTCATTTTGGTATCTGCTGTGTGACTATGAATCTACTCACAGCCCAAAAGAGCATTAAAATGCCCTTCATCTTGGCTTCCTCAAATTCAGGCAAGTATTAATTAATTTGCCCTCCTCACATCCTGAAAGGAAGAGCCCTTCTGCATTAGCATGCCTGGGATTATGCATCAGAATGGATTTGGACACACAGTGTTTAAACTACGTGACTAAGGAGCAAATGTGAAAGTGAATCTCTTTCCCATCCTCCTATTCTAAGAATTTACTTGACCAGTTACTTTCACCACTTGCCAGGATGACAAATCCACAAATTATCAGACTTCTGTCTGTAAATTCAGAGTTAATTCTAACCTGTGAAATCAGTGACTTGGCTGTACACTGTTAATGCTTTGCAAAAACATGAACATCTTGATAGTATGAAGTCTCTGTACTTTAGTCTTTAAATTATGAGCCTTCTCTTGATGAATTCAGAGTGCGTCGACAGTGATTAATTTACTCCTCCCCCCAAGCACATAATGATAAAGTACTTCCTAATGAAATGACACAAAGCTGTTCATGAAGCTCTAAGCATGATGGTAAAAACTCCAGGAATCCCAGATTCACACTGTGCTTCCGTCATCTTATTAAGACTCACTGACTAAGGTTTTGCATGCGTATTTTCAAATCCACTGATATTTATTCATAGCATCACTTCAGGCAAATCTACTCTCATTTGTACCCCTGTCATTCAACAATAACTGTTTAGCTTCAGTAGGCTTGAGTAAAAGGCCACCATGGCTTACTTTTACTTGGTCAACTATCGGTAGCTATAAGTTGGCTTCTTCTGCTGCCTGTCTAGAGAAAATTAACTTGATTTAGAAAATGTTGTGATCCAAGTAGGTACTAGAAAAAGCCGTTATCCACTTACTGGGTGCCAAGCCTCCGGTAATTGCTTATTGAAAATGCATCGATAGTGAGGGCATTCAAAATGATTGCTGGGTATAAGACATATTTTTCGAAACACTGAAGCCAAACATAGAGTCTTTCAAACCACATTAAATGGGCGACATCTGAAAGAAGCACAAAAACCACTTAGAATGGCCACTGATCAAAGTAATTTGCTTTAAATACAGGTAATAACAAACAATATTCTCATCCAATTTAATTCAAAGGTTGTTTACTAAGAACTTCAGACATCTAGAGTATCAATCTTCTTTCTAGGCAGAAACTCTCAACACTTCAATTCACAAATAACAACATATAGCCATATAGCTCAACATCTCAATTTTTCAAGTCCATTGATGATTCAGACATACTTCAGGGGAACCAATGAAATGAGTAGTCCCATGACATTTAGAAATCTTGGAGTAAGGAAAACTGGCAAGTGAATGAGGAAGACAGGAAAAGTTTCATGGATTTATCTCCTTTGAGTCTTGGGATCATTTCTATGGCTAGGACTGGTTTCTGAGATTTTCTCTCTCTCTCATTGTAATCTTCCAAGCTGCAATCAAGTCCCTGGGCAGTGTATACAATTCAGAGAAAACTGATCCACAAAGTTCCATCCCTATGAATTTATTTTACTTTTGTGACCCTTCAGGACAATGCAAGAACCATGGAGAATAAGCTCCATCTCATTAAGGGGTAACCTAGGTCTGTATTCATTGTCTGACAATCATAAAAATGTGATCTGAACTATTAGTGTCAGCCTGGGAAGTCTCAGTTTTCTGTGTCCTTCCTGTCCTCTATGCCTTTAAAAAAAAGATTTATTTATTTTTATTGCAAAGTCAGATATACAGAGAGGAGGAGAGACAGAGAGGAAGATCTTCCATCTGTTGATTCACTCCCCAAGTGACTGCAATGGCCAGTGCTGTGCCAATCTGAAACCAGCAACTGGGAACTTATCTCCAGGTCTTCCAAGGGTCCCAAGGCTTTGGGCTGTCCTTGACTTTTTCCCAGGCCACAAGCAGGGAGCCTGATGGGAAGTGGAGCTACAGGAATTAGAATGGGCACCTATATGGGATCCCAGCGCATTCAAGGCAAGAACTTAAGCTGCTAGGCCATCGCGCTGGGCCCACATGCCTTTTACTTCAAATGGAATCCTCTCTTCCTCCTATTGTGGCTGGAGATGGGTTAATGTGGAAAGCAGGCTCATGGTATCCTATGCTCATTTTATACTAGCTTCCCTCTCTGTGGGAAGAGCAGAAGCTGGTCTGACTGGCAAGAGCACATCAACTTTAGGGAGTTGTTTTACCTCCTTTGCTTTAAATTGAGAAAAGGAAAGCACAACAGGTTCAGGGTAACCCACATCATTACCTGCCTCCCACTCTCTGTCTTTTTGTAACAGAAAGGCTGTGGTGAACTCTAGTCTACCATCAGAGAGCATGGTCTATCATGGACTCCACTCTGTCTACTGCAAATCTCTGTCAAAATCTAAAAGAGGGAAGGCAATTCTATCATATCCTGGGAATACATTCTTCAACATCTTACAGGAGGTTGGGGAGGGGGAGCCTATAATAACCAACAGTAAACAAAACAGAGTTATGTAGTTTTTACTTTGTTTAGGTTACTCAGTAACTCACAGAAAAGAAACAATTCACCTTTATAACACAGACTATCCCCTCCAAATCTCTCCTCTGGGATTAGAAGTTGCCTGGGGCAAGTATTTGGCATGGTGTTTAAGCGGTTGCTTGGAACACACACATCCCACATGGGAACGCCTGGGTCTGAGTCCTGGTTTTGCCTCCAGTTCTGGCTTTTTGGTCATGTGCACAATGAAAGACAAGAAGTGATGGCTCAAGTGATTGAATTGTTGCAAACCACATGGGAGCCCCAGATTGAGTTCTCAGCTCCCAGATTTGGTCTGGCAAAATCTCAGTTGGTCTAGGTATCAGGGGGATGAATTAGTAGATGGAAGGTCTCTATCTTTCCCTCTGTTTCTCAGCCACTCAAATAAATCAACAAACACATTTTTAAAAAGTCAAGATACCTGCTTCCAATAGATTCCACTTCACTTTTCTGGAAAAGATCTCAAGAGGTCACACATACATGTATAGAAATACACATACAGAAAACTGCAAATTGGCATCTTACTTTCTTCTTTATATGCCTTATATTGCCACATATGAATTTTATCACTGAAGCTCAAAGTCACAACAACCACTTTCATTTGATTAAAAAATATGAAAAACTGTTTGGCATTCAGAAATCATCACGTGAATTCAACTGAATGCAACAGAAGTAGTGAGAATGGACAAAGTTCTTCATGACCCAAGAAACAAATCATTATAAAATATAAACACTCAACAATTCCTAAATAGAAGAGAGACGCTATGAGAAGTTATAATTATAAATTTTGCTAGCAAATGAAATAAGGAGGAAAAGTTGAATGGAAATTAAACTCAAAGAGTAAAGATGCTGGATAGAATTAAATTTTGGGTATTCTTAATGGACAAGCACAATGCTTTCTGGTACAAATTTGAAACATTACTTCATATAGTGAAGGAGTGCTCAATACATAATTAATGAATCTGAGATATATTATACATTTTGCAACAGATTAAAGTTTTAATCTTCTCTGAAAGTTTATGAAGATGAACAGAAATAAATCTTTAGAATCTCTCCTCCATCCTCTGAAAGTAAATGACTTTGACTGTCTTCCTGGAGAAAACTGAGTCCATGAGGCTCAAATTCCTCACATTCCCCTACCTTCCACTGTAGTTCCATCTACTTTCTCTCCAACTGGTGTGTGCACACCAAGTTTCACTGATGCCCTGGATCTCATACATTCTGCCATCTTTGTTCAGAAACCACGTGTCTGCCTCATTCTACCTCATTCTACCCCTTTCTTGCGGCAAGTACTAAAAATCCAGGCTTTTCCAAGTGCAGCATTCACGGTTGTCCTCATCTCCTTCAAGTACTCCTCTGTCCTTTGCCTTGCAGCCACGTATCTTCTAAGGCTTTTGTGATGACCTCAGCTCCAAACCTACTTATTGCTACAGCTTCTGCCCCTCAGGTTTTAAGGCTACCTCAGCTATAACTTGTTCATGACAAGACCCTTTGTTCTCTCCTGACTGTCAAATAACTGAAACTTTTTGACCTACATTTCTGGATGCTTCAAAGGGGTAAAACATCATCTATCCTTCGTTCCAGAAACTCGTTATGCCCTTAGCTTGCCCATCCCATCATCTCCTATCTATGTTCGCATCACCAACATTATGTTTTTCCAATTTCCTCTGCAGACTCCTCTTACCCTACCTCTAGTTACTTGTTTTCCTTTTCTATTATTTTCTTCACTTTTTGAGTTGATGTCCTTAACATCCACATTTTATTATCTGTGTACTGCTGACACTCAGATCTGAAACTAGATCTCTTTACTCTCTGGGACTTCAGATCCAAATATTCAAAGAGCCTCTTTTCACGTCCCAGAGGAATCTTCAATAACAGCATATGGAAAACCAGAATTCCATCAACCTCTAGACACTTGGTCCACCTCATTCATTCTTAATCCTACCTTAATGACACTTGGATTTGCTTAGTCATAGCAATAAACCTTGGCGTCATCCTAAATCGATTCTCTTCACTAATGGCTGCATACCTGAATCATCTGAAGGCAAGACTGAAAAACACTATTCTAGATGGGTCATTTTGAAACCTCAACTTGCAAATAAATCACTTGCAAGAATGTAGAATCTGAGGTAGTTGAGCCAGACATTTTACTTATTCCTAATAACCTTCTAGGTGCTTTAGATACGAGTAGAATGGAGGCACCACTTTAGGAGGGTCAGAGTGTCAGTGTTCCCTGTACACTTCTTAAAAATGCACATTTTCAGATTCGATTCTGAACCTACTGAATGAGAATGTCTGTGGGTCGAGTGTAGCTAGGCAAGCTGTGTTAATAAACTCTGCAAATAATCCTGATACACGCTCCAGGGTAACAGACCTCTGGTCTGTAGACTTCTCCACAGCTACCGACTTACATGGTACCAATTGCATTTCTTACTCTTTGCCTATTTACGCCTTTTTTTCAGTTCTTAATGCTCAGACCTTCCATCTCTTGTCAACAATAAAACCAGGAAACAAGCACCAAAATGTCAGCATAACCTGACATAATCAATAACACCTTAAATATATATCCTTTAGATTCTGCAGTTAGAAGACACGTACAAATTGGATGAATAAAAGCACTAGATCCAACTACATGACTTGTATGTGATTGACTCATATCTAGGTAAATGATCTCCTAATCCTGTCACTTGTGTACTCTGGATTCAATTCCTTCTTAGTTACATAAAGATTTTCTCTTGTAATCACCTACATTTCTATTATATAGTTGCTTCATTTTCTCAATTCTGAATCATTCTAATCAGCATATAAACATGCTATAATAGCTCAATTTTTAAAAATATGCACCCTATCTTGATCCTAAGTTTCCTTCTAGTCTGGTTATTTTCCATGTATCATCTTATTTTTATTCTCCTTTGTAACAATTTCTTTTAAAAAAATAGGTTACATTCCCTTTCTCTACAACCTTGTCATAGTTTTTCCCACTGAGACTTCTCCAATCAGGGTCTCAATGATACTATTTTTTTAAAAAAAAAAATTTGTTTATTTTTATTGGAAAGGCAGATTACAGAAAAGGAAAGACAGAAAGATCTTCCATCCACTGGGTGTCCTCAATGACCATGATGGCCAGCGCTGAGACAACCTGATGCCAAGAGTCAGCAGCTTCCTCCAATGTAAGCGCAGGGTCCTAAGGTTTGGGCCATCCTCCTCCACCTTCCCAAGCCACAAACATGCAGCTGCATGGGAAGTTTAGCAGCTGCAATATGAACTGGTGCCCACATGGGAAACTAGCACTTAAAGAGTGAGGATTAGCCAATTGGACAGTCACACTGGCTCTTCAATGACATTATTCTAAGAAACTGCTTGCCAAGGTCACCTTGACCACCATATTGCCATGTCCAACAAGCAATTTCATTTATCATCTTATTCAACTTCCTAGCACTGTATGATCCAGCCAATTGCTCCAGCCTTCTTTTCACTCATCAAATACTTTCTTGCCTCTGTGGGTTTAAACATCATTGATTTGCTGATAACTACTAAAAATATATCTCCATCTATACTTTTTTCTGGACCCAAACCAGTATATCCAACTATTTATGCAATGTATCTTAGAGGTACAATAAATTTTTTGAATCAGTGTCTCCATTCCATGGTGTTTCTCCTAAACTCATCACTTCCCAATGTCATCACTCATTCATTTGTTCTGTAAATCATTACTGACCATCAACTATGGGCTCTCACAGTACTTTCCCTCTAGTACAGACAATAAACAATCAACATAACACAAAAGTCAACCATATAGGAAAAGTGGTCTTCAAAAAGGTCATGAAAAATGTGTGTTATGATAAAACAAGCATGCATGTCAATGTTTTTGGCACCAAAATAACCCTATATTTTAATTCCTTTTTTCATGTATTTTTGAAAATATTTATTTATTTTTATTGCAAAGTCAGATATGCAGAGAGGAAGAGAGACAGAGAAGAAGATCTTTCATCCACTGATTTACTCCCTAAGCGGCCACAACGGCCGGAGCTGTGCCAATACAAAGCCAGGGGCCAGGAGCCTCTCCAGGTCTCCCATACAGGTACAGGGTTCAAACACTTTGGGCCGTCCTCAACTGCTTTCCCAGGCCACAAGCAGTGAGCTGGATGGGAAGCGGGGTGGAGTCGTGTTTCTACCATGTAGTTAATAACCTCTGGACCCACATTGTGGTACGGCCAGCTAAGTTGCCATTTGCAATGCCAGCATTCCATATTAGAGTGCCATTTTGAGTTCTGGCTGCTCTACTTTCAATTCAGCTTCCTGCTAATGTGCCTAAGAAAGCACATTATACATGACATGCAAAATGCCTGAGGGCATGACATACATGTGGAAGGCATAAAATAACATCAAAACATTGCCCCTACCTCATCTGTTTGCAGTAACTGTCTGCATTACCCAGCTTTAAACACCATTGTTGAGCTTTGCTTCTACTCTTCTTCCGTATCATAAGCTCAACATAATGTCTGTGAGATTCATTCACATTGCTTTGTGTGTAACTGTAGTCTCCTTGCATTGCTACACATGAATCTACAATGTGGGTAGATAGTTTTTCTTCCCTGTCCTCTATTGAACATTAGTGTCTGATTTATGCTATTATGAAAAGTGCTACTATGACTATTGCTGCATGTCATTTTGTAAATACATGACTATGTCTCTGTATTTATTTAGATGTGCTAGATTATCAAGTGTTTATGCAATGAACACTGCCAACCCATCTTTTGAAGTCTTTTCGCCAATTTATACTTCCACAAACAAGAATCACTTTTGCTTACTATGTGTTCTTGCCAAAACATGTCCTTCTCTTCTTATTTTTGCCATGCCAGTGGGTGTAGAGTATTATCACATTGTCACTCTCCTGATGATTAACATGGTTGAATACCTTTTCATATGCTCCCTGGCCATTTGGATACACTCTTTAGTTCTTCATGGGCATTGCCCTGTTCTTTTTCCTGTTGGGTTAACTGTGTTTCCCTGTTGATTTTTAGCAATCCTTTACCTTCCTGAATCAGTATACATACTGAGAAAATCTCTTCCCAGTTTATAGTTCAATTTTCACTCTTTGACTAGTGTTGCCTTGAGAAATGTGATATATAACTTTAACATGCTTAATTTCTTTTTATTTTCTTTTTGGGACCACTAGTGTGTTTAAAAGAAAGATTATGAATGCTTTTCCTCTGAGATCTTTGTTTCAACTTTTACAAGTGGAGCAGCAACCTACCTAGAAATATTTATCATTGTATGTACAAGGCCAGCACCAATTTTTTTTTAATTTGATGATATCTGAATGACATCAACTTTCAATGTAGTATTTATTGAAAACAACTTCTGCAAGTATTTCTCCTTGCACTGCAGTAACTAGGATGTTTTACTCACCTCTGAATGTGCTGGCTGCTTTCCTGGAATGTTTTGCAGTCTTTTCTGCTTGAGAAACTCTTAACATTTTTACAGGAACTGACATGTTACATTCTGGGGAGTTGAGAACCCCATGGTCTCCTGTTCCTAGTAGTTGCCACCAGGGTGCTAGGGGCATCAAAAGCCTTCTATTCATGTTCATAAATGTCAGTACATATTGACAGTAAAAAGGAGTCTCTCTCTCTCTCTCTCTCTTTTTTTTTTTTTTTTGCAGTCTACATTACTGCTGTTACATCGTCTACTGATGGGGACACACCTACTCCTCCTCCATTGTTGGGACCCTGCACTGACCCAGAGTGCCCAGCAATATCAGGCATTTGCCAAATAGTATTCCTTCATACCATACTGTATACTGTGAATTCTATAATCACAGCAGCTATGATAGCTCAGAATACTATTCATTTAAACCTTAACATTCCCACCAGATTTTGGCTTGGTGCAGAATGATTGGCATCAAGCAGGACTCTAGTAAATGTTTATTATTAACTTATTATCTTCAGTGGCAAAAAAAAAGTTTGGGGAAAAAATTATACAGGTGAGGACTAAAACACAACCCCTTAGAAAAACCAAAGCTTTCTAACTATGTAATATCAAAAAAACTTCTATTTTAATCTCTCAGATGGTATGACCAGCTAATGTTAGGATTCTTTCCAATTTTGTTCTGATTTCTCAATCTATAAGAAATGAAATGTGTCAGATTAAAGCCATCACATCAAAAAAAAAAAGCCATCACATCAAATGCATTTTAGCCTGCTTATAAAAATACATTTATAGAGTTCTATCAACATTTGTCATCAATTCAGAGAAACATGAAAATCTTTCTGCATAAAATTGTAAATGAGGAGAAGCATAATACAACCTCATCCATAATACTGTTAGAAAACACCTGAATTTTTGAGTGGTTTATCCTTGTAGAAAAATTCAGACACCATTTAGCTAGGGGAGTGAGTCAGATCTTCAAAAGCTTGCCACATTTACATTTAAATAATAACGTTTTCCAGTGAGATGAGATAAGAATGATGGGGGAGGAGGTGTGAACATAATCCCATTGCATTCTTAGGAATTTATTGCAGATCATGATAACAAAAACAGGTTTTTTTTGTAAGAATTTCAGTTTATCTGTTCTAAAAACACAGAAAACAATGAACTTCAGAAGAAATAGAGAACCACAAAACAATCTCCAAATTCACCATCCATGTCATTCTAAATATCTAAGAGTACAATTACTTATTCAGTGAGGCTTTCAGTTGTCTGAGCTACACTGGCACTGAGAGAAGGTGTGTGTGTGTGTGAGCATGCATGCGTGTGTGCGTGCATGCGTATGTGTACATGTGTTCACACACAAAGATCTCATGGGTACAACTGTAAGGGTATGTGATGTAGACATTTAGGCTCTGGCAAGTTGACTCTGAGTCTGCCTCTCTGACTCTCAAGCAATGTGTTGGCAGCTGTGCACAGCACAACCACAGTAACACACTGGAGAATGAATGGTTGAAGTCCCAGATCCATGAGTACCTACTTAGGGACAAAGCAAGAAGATAGCTGGCAAGGAGCTCTATGTTTGACTTCTAAAGGGGAGAGAGAGAGGACAGAGAGAGGGAGAGAGAGAGAGAGAAAGAGATGCAGAGAACTGGAAAGCATTTTGTTCATCAGTTACAAAAACCTTTGCTATTTTTGTTAATGGAACCATTAGTCAGAAAAGAAAAAAGCATGACTGAGTTAGAAAACACATTGAAGTGCATGACTGAGCTCTGGTTCAGGACCTCAGGCACTGTAAAGGGAAATGGAAGTGACATCTACATGTTGCATAAAAGCTACCACATGCCTAGGTTCACACTGAGCACACACACCAGAAAGCACAGATATATGCATCATACTTTAAGGGGGAAATTACAGATAAAGATAAATCTGTCCTAAAGTGCAGTTGGCCTGGTGGCTGTTTATTACAATATCTTACCAAGTAAGTAGAGGGCAGTTTGGAAAGGAATTGAAATAAACACATAAGAATTATTTAGAAGAAAGCAGTTTCCAGAGATGACCAGCTCCACACCCCTGATTTCAGGTTTTGTTAATCCTGCCAATTGGCAGAAAAATTAATTTCATTTTAATTCTCGCCTCTTAGAATTCTTATTCAACCTCAATAATGTAACCTGGCGATCTGGCTCAACTTCTAGATAAAGAAATCATTTAACAGCTACGTGGAACTCATGCTAAATGTTTATGTTTAGAGGTAGAGTGGGACAAATAGAAATGAGAAAGCTAAAACTGAACTTAAGCCCAGGATTCTAAATTCTCAAGCACTATGTTCTCAAATCCTTTTTTATGGATCAACCAAGAAAAGGTAATACAAAGCCAAGTTCACAAGTGCAGTAACACAATAAATACTTTTGTAAGTCCCCAGGTTATCTTACTATTCATACAAAGTAAAGACAAAATCTTTGCAATGATATTTTATAACTTCCTTTTGTAATGTCCTGAATACATAAAGAGATCATAAAAGGACATTATTTTAGCAGTATTGTTTCTCTTTTCCCCAGAATATTAGGCCCTTGAGAAAAAGAATGCAAACTAATTTTGCCATTTATAAGTTTATATATGACTCATTACAGCTGAAGCCTTTAAATTTTCGTAAAAGCTTTCAAATTGTATTTTATTTAGATGTTTCTGCTCCTAAAATTAGTCCTTCTCAATAATTAAAAGTGATTCAAAAATTCTCAAGATGTTTTTAACTTTAGGAAGATGATCTTCCCCAATTCAAGTGAAGTATTAAGCACTTTTATTGTAATATAAATTCAAAGCATACTATCTCAAAAACTAAAAACAAAGAGAGAGAATAGGAGAGGGAGGAAGTGAATATCATTATGTTCCTAGCAATGTATCTACAAATCACATTGAATCTGCTAAAACATAATTTTAAAATAAAGTAAAATTCCAAGACAACCTGAATTGGGATTTACGCTGCAAGAATTACTGCTTTATAGGTGTCAGACACATTTCAATATAACTGCAACTCAGATCAACCAGCGTGGTCATCCTGCAACGTGGTCAGAACACGCGCAGGCTGCCAGCATGCCCTGATCATCAACAACTCCTTTGTTCCTGCAAGTATTTTTCACTCTCATTTTCCTGCCAGACCCATTTTCAGATTACAAAGCCCGTAACACTAAATGTATACACGTCATTGTTTAAGCTCTAGAAATAGGCTTCACTTCAAAAACCAACAACATGAATTGAGGATAATTATTCCCAAATGTGAAGGAAACCACATCACCCTGCTGCTCCAAGTCCTTGAACTCCACTTAAGAAAAACCCACACTTCCTGACTTGCCCTTGCCCAAATCACAGAGGGCCTAACCCATTGATTCTTCCTTTGCCTGGAAGCTTCTCTCTCAGTTTGGAGGTACCTGACCTCCTGCTTCTCTCTCAGACCTCAGCTGAAAGGCTCTGCCTCCAATCTAACTTAGCATTCCTTGGTACTCCATCTGAGCCCTGAAAACCCGCCCTTTACTGGACTCTAAACATTGTACCCATGTGCGAACCTGCATGATGTGTGTCTGTCTCTTCCAGCAGGTTGCAACTGCAGTCAGTATGGCCAGGGCTGAGTTTCTTAGTCATAATTCAGCACTGTGTCTAGTCCATACAGACTATTCAGTATCAGCCAACAGACGTGATTAACAGATTGATTAATGGCATAATCAAAGGCGGAACCCAGTGGATTCAACCACGAGAAGCTGGTACCTCTCAAAGCTGAGTCCTTCCTGCATGTATCACAGGGGTATGGGATTAATTCCTGCTCAAAGGTGCTTCATTTTCTCCCAAGATTCACCCTCTAGCTCCTTAGTACACTTTACAATGCTTGGCACTTGCCAGGTATTAGGTAAATTTTTAAAAATTAATTTTATAATTTTTAAATTAATACATATTCTCAGGTTCAATAATATGGCAAACTTCTCAAAGAAATACAAGGTAGCAAAGAACCTCATTAGGGAAGTCAAATATTAATACTGACAACTTCCAAAAAATTTTTAAAAAAGCTTCCCCTGTCCTCTTGGTGATTTTCCACCTTCAAGCCTATTTAGAAAATTAATTTTCCTTTTCTCCAGCCATGATTATGTAACATGACCTATATTTTCTTGCAGTAGTCTGGTTTTCTTTTATTTCTCCTTCCTTATTATTATTTTTTTATCATTTAAAATCTATAATACAGCTGGCATTTCACTTGATGCAAAATCTAACATTCATCCATTTCCTCAAATATATCCTACTGATTTTTTTTAAAAAATTCCATTAGGAGGAATAAAAATGTAACCTTCACATCCCCTTGGAAGGAAGAAGAAACTCTCAGCAGAATCAGCATGTTACTGTGCTTTCTCTTCCTGGCAGAAAGTTATCAATTAGCCACAGATAATCAAGCCATAATATTTAAAACTTAGAACATGAATGAAGACATCTATGAATTTTTTTTTACATGAAGACAAAAAAACCTCCAGATGCACTCTCTAAGGCCATGTGCTAGAAAACAGCTATCGTTACAACAACCTTCTTTCCAAAAGTAAAGATTCTGTGCTGAGTTTTTGTGCTCTAAATTCCTACACGGTGCCTTGTGCATCACAGGTGTTCAAAAAGTTTAGGAATCCACAAATCCTCTCCTAGTGAAATTGTGCTCTCTGTTATTAACATTGCAAGGTGACTTTAAAACACCATTTCTAAACGGAATCTCTATATATGATCACTTCATAAAGTAGTGTGAAGGTTAAACTGCTTCAGATAAGATTCAAACAGATCCACTTCAGGGAGAGCGAGTCACGACTCACAGTGGCCTCATCGGCTTCAGCTGAGAAGTGATATCATCTTTGAAAAGGCACTACCCACGTGTGTGGTATACTAACAGAACCCAAAGTCACTGCAGTACCATTCCATGCATATCATACTGTGTATTAAAATTGATTTTCATATTATCTCCAACTATTGGGCACTCACTTTGTCTCCTCATTGCTTTAGTCTTGTCTACAGTTTAGAAAAATCCCAACAGGTACTTTGGGTAAACATTCTGCTTGCTGGAGAGCTGGAATCTGCATTTGGCAGCTGCCTGGTAAGCTCTGTCCCCAAGGCCTACCTTTACTGCTGGCTGCAGCTGGCCTGGCTTCTCCAGGTCTGCCTCTTTCTCTGGTTTGAACAGAGGCACAACTGCAGTCTGCTTTTCTTTGTTTCCTGCTGTGAACATGGCTTCCCTGTCCATCCCCTGCTGCCACGTCCAGCCTTGTGGGGACTGCTGCAGGAAGACAAGAATCCCATTGGGGCAGGGAGATCAGCCAAGTGTGAGTGTGGGGGAAGCACCTGGTTGCAAGGAAGATACAATAAGGGGAACAGTATTTGCAGGAAAATATTAACCACAGACAGAATCTTTTATAAAGTTGGGTTCCAACAGGCAATTTATTCAAAAAGTTTGTGTCCCTTTATTTGGCACTGAAAAACATTCATTCCTGTGCAAGCACCGTAATTTGTGATGACAGTATTACTCACTAGTAATAGCTCAGGTTAGCTTTAAATTCTCTTAGTCACTTTGAACTGAAAAGGGTTTGAAGAATTTTCCATATCCTCCAATATTCCTGAGGTCAGTATCTTTGTCACATGGGGATTACAAGTGGCAAGGGGTAGTCTTCCTCTCTCAGCCATGGCATCTTATCACACAGGTGATGCAAATCCTCCCAAAAGACCACAGCAGAACCTTTATACTATAGAATCAGCTAAGGCTCTCACACCATATTCTTGTAATTAGCACTAAAGAGCGCTGAAATTTTTTATGCATATTGTTGAGTTTAACTCAATCAACCACCATGGATATTCTGGCACAGGTCATTGAGATAATCCTGTCCCCTATTGAAAACAATTATGTAATCATACCTTGGTTATCAAGTGATACGAATCAGCTAGCACAGTGGGGAAAATGAGGCCTTTAGTAAGGTGAAAAATTTTACAATACCACTTCAGATCACTGGGGAAAATAAGAGAAGGCGCATTTACTGAGTGCTTTCTGCCAGACAATCACCATGCCTCACAGTGTCCTAGAATTCTAAAAGAAAAGTTTACACATAGTCTGGCAGACCATTACCACAGGTAAAGAAAAACAGGTAAAAAAAAAAAAAAAACAGCAGGTGTCACAAGTATTCTCTTGTGTCCCTTCTCTGCAGTGACTGGCCGATGTGCTTCACAAAGAATAAGAGGGGGCTGCCAAATGGTCTAACACTGGACTGTGAAACATTTTACATAGCTAATGGAGAAGGCTAGAAAATATAGAAACAAACATCCACACAGGAAAGCAACTGTAATCATGGTGTATTTCTGACACAGAAATGAATAACATCTAGACTCTGTAATTAAAACACAACTGTGAGAGTGGGTGTTGTGACCCAGTAGATCAAGTCACTGCTTGAGACGCCCACATATCGTATCAGATGCTTCCCACCAAGTTTTCTGCTCGTGCTCCTGGGTGTCGATGCATGATTTAAGTGCTTGAGTTCCAGCCACCAACTTGAGAGACCAGGACGGAGTTCCTGGTTCCTGGCTCCTGACTTCCATCCAATTAGCAAAGCTGTTGTAGGCATTTGGGAAATAAATTAGTGGAAGGAAGAGTTCTCTTTCTCCTCTCTCTGTCCTTTTTAGAGACACACCTTTTCTATCATTTTGCCTATCAAATAAATAAAATAAATCCTTTTAAAAAGGAATGAATTGCACATATTTTCAACAAAAATATTAAAACTAAACTGGAAGGAAAAGTTTAATGCATGAAGTAAGAAAGATAAATTGGATGTCTTTCATGACAGAAATTCAGTAGATAGGCAAATAAAGAAGAAGCAGAACAAACACATTGTCATTATTCAGAATTCTGCTGCACAGTAGAAGAGACACCTAAAGAGAAGAAACTAAATTTTTTTTTTTCTGGAGAGGGGATCAGAGATAAACAGCAGCATTGACAAGTGTGTGTTACTCTTCATTACAGCCAATCCTATTTGATTTCTGAAACTCTGTATTATCTTGATACAAATGAAAACTCTACGAGAGAAAGCAATATCTCAGAGCATGTCTATCATGTGCAGAAGCCAGACTATCTGTAAAGCGATGGACAAGATTTGTTAGACAGCAAACTAAACTTTAAGAATTACTAACTTGAGACTCATTAGCGCATTGGTTTAGTAACAATGGGTTTATAAAAATTATAATTTAAATGAAATTTGAAATGCTGTATTTTGTAGTAATCACTTATCTATTCATTTTAAAGGTACCTCAAAATTAAAGTTCAAATGTTCAGTAATCAATAAGTTCCACACAAATATATGGGAGTCCTTTAAATCAACCTGAATCTCAAGAGGCTTTTTATTTTTCTAAAAAAAAATTACTGTAATTTATCTAAAAGGCAGGGAGACAGATAGACACAGATTCTTCATTTGCTGGCCCACGCCTCCAATTTCCAACAATAGCCACAGCAAGGTTAGGAGGAAGTCAGGAACACTGAACTCACTTGTGTTCTCCCACGTGGGAGAACTTGTGTTGCCATCTGCTGACTCCTAGGGTGCACACTGTCAGGAACTCAGCAATGGAGGCAGAGCTGGGACTTGAACCCACACAGCTCAGTGTCATCATCCTGTCCTACCTGCCATGTCAGTCTAGAAGAAACCCTTCCTTCAGTGATTATACAAAGTATCAATCATTCATTTGTTCATTCAACGGGTATTTACTGGATATGTATGATGCATCATACACTAATTCATTATTTCACTGTATAATTCCACATATTTCCCATTCATATGCATATTCACCCAATTGGACAGGATCAGCCAAAGGAAACATGGAATCAATTACAGACTCTTCATTAGGGTCAGAGTCTCTACGTTTTTCTGTTTTCTTTATAGTCATGAAGACGACACTGTGTGCCTCATCCCTGTGTGTACAGCAGTCAGGACTCTTCTTTTGCAGGACAACCATTGATTTCATTACTAGTTCATAAGCTCTTCGATGACACAAACCATGTCTTACACATTCTTGTGTCATAGCTTCATGTCTGTATTGTGCACGAACTTGGCAATTATTTTTGAATGAATGTATAAAAAGTATTTTCATTCAAACTCTTAACACCATTAAAACTTATTTTTATATTAAGAGTATGACCATCAAATTGGGTCACTTTAATTTTTCTTGAATTCTTAAAAGCAAATAATTATATTACGGAAATTGGACTGTAAGGATATTTAAAAATGTGACCCAAACACATTACTCTCTTTTCCAACTGAGGTAATTCTTTTGGAAAATTTTTAGATAAAACATATTTTCAAACAGATTCAACTTTTTACTCTTTTCTAACAGGGGTCATGAATTCATTTGTCTGGAATTAGATTATAATTAAGGAAATTTGCTTTATTATAACCAAACAGTGTTTCTTTAATACTTAGTCACAAAAACTGGGCAGGTCCAGTGCCCACCCGCCACCCTCATTGGGCAGTGAATGGGACTAGGGAGAGGCGTGACCTTGGGCCTGGGAGTTTAAACTTCCAGCAGCCTCCCAGCCTCTCAGGACAGGGCGTCTCATGCCTGGATCCCAGACGCCAGCCACCACGTGCACGTGGTGAGCTGTTCCTGGGCCTGCCTGGGCTCCGGGGCTGCTCCCTTCGGGGTGAGTACACCGAGGGGGGAGGACTCCGTGACTGGGCAGGTCCAGGGCCCACCTGCTGCCCTCACTGGGCAGTGAATGGGATTGGGGAGGGGCACGACCTCAGGCATGGGAGCTTAAACTTCCAGCAGCCTTCCAGCTGCTGGTAAGTCTCAGGACAGGCGTCTCATGCCTGGATCCCAGACGTCAGCCACCACGTGCACATGGTGAGCTGTCCCTGGGTGGGCTCCGCCTGCTGGCCGCCCGGCCAGGCAGCTCTAGGGTTTTGGTTCTTTGAATCATTGCTTAGGTAGCTCCAGGTTGAACCCACTGAGCTACTAGGACGTGAATCAATCGTAAATATTCCCAATGACAGTAACTCTTCCTTTGAAAAACTTGTAATCACTGAACAATGTGAAAGCTATGGCTCGGGGCTTGTTCAGCAGAATCATATCCTGTTACCTGACATGATGATGGATCAGGAGAAGGGTCACATTAAGCAGGGCCATGACATTAATTAGCACTCGAGAACAAAATCTGGGGGTAGATTCTGTGAGGGATGTGTGGGCCAAACCCTGTGGAAATTCTAGCCCCACTGGTTAGCTCGAGGGTTGGGGTGGTGATGGACTAAGCTAGGTGTGACCAAGGAGCCTGCCATCAATCACAGGTAAAGGAACCGCAACAGTCTCAACTGGTCAAGGCAGCAGCACCCAAATGTGCATCCTGAATAGGGTGTGGGGTGGGCCGGGCTGCAACGTTCACCAGCTCATACAAGGCCAAATGGAAGGCCAGACTATGCTGGGCACTGGCCTAAACCCAATGGCATGTATGAGAACTGGGTCTGTGAGTGGATTAAGTGGAGGATCTTGGGAAACTCCCTTGACGAGTCATAGCTCCCACTGGTGAACATGTGGTCCAGACCTGGGGGTAGGACAAGCTGGGCAAAGTAGCTCCAACAGCTGGGTAATGTGTTAATTGGTAATGGAACGGGGTGGACTGGGCAGGACTGAGCAAACCTTAGCCCACAAGCAAAACTAGAGACCAGAATGGAGCACGTCATGCCGAGCTAGGCTCTTGCACCTAGTGGTCTGCATGAGCCAGGAACGCTAAGCCACAGTGTCTAAGGCAGAGGTCGGGACAGGTGAGGGGCTGAGCCAAGCTGAGTCAGAGCAACCACTGGCAGGCGCATGATCTATGGCTGGGAACTGGCCCAGTTGGGGAGCTAAGGGGACAATCCTAGCTGGGGCGTGTGGCCTGGAATGGGGGCTGTGTTCTGATCAGGAAACTGCTGTAGCCTCCCTCGGCACAAGTATGGACTGGGACTGGATGCACCAAGCCGGGTCAGACTCCAACACCCTCTGGTGTCCTGGAGGACCAGCGTGGATGTGGGACGGACTAGGCTAGGGCTCAACCCCTACTAAGCCATGTGTGCGCCATATGTGGGTATGGACGAGCCATGGCTGGGCTGAAACATCCAATAGCAAGGACCAGTTTGGGTTGAAGGCCAGTCAGGAAAAGCCACTGTTCCTGCTAGGACAGGAGGTGAACTGAGTAGGGCTGGCTCATGGACCCACTGGTATGCGCAAAATCTGGCATTGGGAGAGGTTCTGTTGGAGGAGCCTGGGCAATTCCTCTGGCAGGACACAGACCCGGCAGGTAAGCACAAGAAGCATGATAGGAAACAGCTCAGAACAGGCCATGGAAAGTTACCCACTGGCATACATTTGGCATGGGTCGGGGGCAGACCAGGCTGAAACAGTTCTCATCATCCACTGGCAAATCTAAGCACCAGAACAGTGTGGGTCAAGCTGGGTTTGGTCGCAACAAAAACTAGTGCACATTACAGAATGCCAAGGTGAGGTTGCCTGTACTGGATGTGACCGCAGCACCCAACCAGCACGCGTGAGAACCAGGAAGGGAGGGGGCAGAACCAGCAGGGGGATAAGGAGTAGTTCCCTTGCCAGACAGCTACTCCCACTGGAGAGTGTGAGCTGGGATAGGAGCAGACCAGACTGGGCAGGGCTACAACACCTGTGTGCCTCATGCAGACCAGATGAGGGAAAAGCCAGGCTGGGCGGATTATTCCTGCTGGTGCAAACAAAATTAGAGTGGGTGAGGGTTGTTTGGGCTGAGCCACAGCATCAGCTGTCAGAAGCTGGCACTGGGGTTTAATTGTGTCAAGTCAAACCACAGAACTACCTGGAGGGTGCATAATCCAGGAGTGGGAGAGACCTGGGAGGGAAATAGTGGGCAACTCCCTCTTGGGTTACCACTCCCCGGGAGGGCACAAAAACTAGGACAGGGGCTGGAGTGGCTAGACAGATACCCAACAGCATCTATGTGGACTGCATAGTAGAGCTGGTTAGATGGAACAAAGCTTTAATACCCATTGACATGTACAAGAGCCGAACGGGGTGTGGGACAGACTGGACTACTGCTGCACATACTGGCAAACCAGGGTAGGGGGTGGGCCTGGTGGGGGTTATTGTGGGTCGCTCCAACTAGGATGCAGCTAGTTTATGGTTTATGCGAGGGCTGAGTATGTGCTGGGCAGAACCAGGCTGGACTGCAACAACCATTGGTTCCAGTGGAAGTCGGGGCTGAAAACACAACCAATCCAGCGATCACAACCACCAGCTAATCATGGCGATGGACTGTGCCGGGCCCTGTACTTGCTAGTACATACAAGAATCTGGTCTGAGAACACCTCAGACAAAGTTTCTTTGGAAATCTCTCCAATCGAAATGCTGGACTCAGAACCCTAACCAAGAAAAGACAGAAAACAGAACAGGTCAATCAACCATCTCAGCTATATGTTGGCAGTGAAATATGGGGCAAACAGAGACTCTATGATGGACTATGTCAATCAGTGGATGCTTCAAAGACCTCATAGTGCTTGGAGTGGCAAGACTGGCAGCGATTCATAATTGGTGACTTATCAAAACCACTTGAGCATGCCCTACATCCGGGACCTGAGGAGGGTGGAAAATTGGGTGGGCCTTCTCCCTTAATACCTGCCTTTAAACATGAAGGAAACTATGGAAATAATAGTCTTACCCACTTCCCTATAGCCCTTGAACCTTTTCTTACCCTAATTAACTATGTAAAAATTGTCAAAAAACAAACAAACAAAAAGAAATTAAAAAATACTTAGTCACAAAAACCCCACACATTACTAATAGGATGCTCTCTTTAGCAATGTCTCTTCTATCATGCTAAGCATGATTCACTTGGATTAGTGGAAAATGTGACTTTAAAAAAAACAGTTTCCATTCATCTAACTGTATGCCCACATGACCCCCATGGTTACATGAGTCATCATGATTTGCAGCACAGTGACAAAATCTGCTGAGACTATATGTCAGGGTTAGGATAGAATAAGGTATAGCAATGAGTTGACTACTGTGTATATGTTTCAAATTACATACTTCAACTTTAGCCACAACATTTAGTTTCACTACAGCATAGTCTGCATTTTACATAAAAATTAATTTGCTCTCTACACATTCTACAGGTAGAAACCAAGTCCAAAACATGCAGAGAAGAAAGCAAACTGAAAAGAATCACATGCCCCCAATTCAAATGTTGTTCCAGTGAATGCAAACCTATGCCATTCAAATTAGGTGCAAATCATCTCAGGTCTACATGAGGCACATAACAAGCACCAGAGGCTTACTGTGTGTAGGGGCAATGGTCTCCCTTACACACATGTACTCACCAGTGGTGAACTGTGGGCAAGCAAGGCTTGGAGAGCACTTAGAAGCTTCTCGGATATAGGATATCAGGGAAGGACTTCTGCTGGAAATGATTTTTGAACAGAGCCCTGAGGAACAAAGTAACCTGGGGTAATCAGCTAAGGAACGATATGCCAAATAAAGGGATTAGCCAGAAGAGCTGAGAAAGTGTGGTGGATTTCAGAACTACAAGAATACCTCAAGTTTATTATGGTAAGTCTGTTTCAAGCCAGGAATGAAAATTTTGTATTAACACTAAAATGCAAGTTAGGGTCCAGCACTGTGGTTTACTAGGTAAAGCCACTACCTGTGGTGCCAGCATCCCATATGGGCTCCCAGCTGCTCTACTTCTGATCCAGCTCCCTGATATTGCACCTGGGGAAATAGCAGATGATGGCTCAAGTCGGTCCATGAACAGATGATGGTTTGGGTCCCTGAAGTCACGTGGAAGACCCAGAAGAAGCTCCTGCCTCCTGAGTTTGAACTAGCCTAACTCCAGCATTTGCGGGCATTTGGGGAGTAAGTCAGCATATGGAAAATTATCTTTATCTCTGCCGTCCTCTCTCTCTAACACTTCCTTTAACATAAATTTTAAATAAAAAACATTTTTTTAAACAGAATACAGCATATTCAATTTATAAAACTGCTATAGTATAACCACACAGCTCTTTTGGAAACCAAAGATCACACAGGCACATGAGAGCCTCATTTAGATTGTGTACATGATCCACCCACTTTTCTGAGAACAAAAAGGGTAGCAAAAATGTTGGTTATATATGAGATAACTGAGCTTCTGACCATTAGCCAGAAAATTGGTAGGCACACATTATAATCCTCAACTATTCTAGGGGTAGCCCTGTAAGACAGTAGATAGAATTGAGGCTGGCATGATAGCTCAACTGCCTAATAATCCACCTCCAAGTGCCAGCATCCCAGATGGGTGCCAGTTCATGTCCAATAAGCTCTACTTCTGATTCAGCTCTCTGCTTATGGCCTGGGAAAGCAATGGAGGATGACCCAAAGCCTTGGGATGCTGCATCCACGTGGGAGACCTGGAAAAAGCTCCAAGCTTCAGAAAGGCTCACCTCGGCCATTGTGGCTATCTGAGGAGTGAACCTGCCAACAGAAGATCTTACTCTGTTTCTTTCTCTCTGTAAATCTGTCTTTCCAATACAAATAAACTATTTCAAAAAAGACAGTGGGATAGGATTATATTAACTAAGAGAAGGGCAGCATATTATGTCTCTTGTGCCAACTCCAACTGATAGCATGGTCTGCCCCCAGTCCAATTCCAGGACTCTGCTTTCAGTTCCCTCTGCCACAGAACCAGGGTGTTCCAGTGGCATGTTATCCCCTTGCCAGCCTGCTTGGCTCTACCTCCTTTCCCAGAAGCTCCAGTGAGTAAGAGTTGAGAATTCTTCCATAAGCAGGATGTATGACTGCCCAGTTTCTGTACATGTTTTGTTGCTGGTGGAAGAAACAAAGAGGGAGACACCTAAAGGGCAGATGTCCAGGAAGGAGAGGCAAGGAAAGTCAGGTCATGGATGATACTGGAACTAATATTACTTCAGTCTAAATTACTTCACAGAACTGTATTTTGTATTTGGGTTTCACAAAGCTGTATTTTATATTGTGTATTTGGGTTTTCCTTCCAACACACATAATTTCGAAATGGAATTGTTTTTCATTATAATTCTAATTTGTCAAATCTGTGATTCTTGGATCGCTTTCAGACTGCTATGAACAACTAACATGGGCAGATGAGAAACTTCCACACGGCCTCTGCTGCAGCCTGCAGAGCAGCAGCATGTCTCGCAGCACGCTGCCAGGGGACACACACAGGCCCAGGCACATGCCAATGCACCCACCTTGCACACCAATGCACCCGCTTTTACCTGTTTGTCACTCTTGTTTGAAAAAAGTCAGGTAGGCTTAAAAAATAGCAGGATGATTCTCATTTAAAACGGCCTCTATTACATTCAGTGGAGACAAATATCACACTAAAGAGAAAGTCCCACAAGTTGTTAACTATCCACTCTTATTTTTCAATGTTGAATTCTTGACTTGAAAAGCAGCAGCCCCAGCTCAATGTTTCATCTTGCTTTCCTTCAAAAAGACCCACAATCTCTTTCTTCCCTGCAAGGCATTTAAATATGCAGGTGTAAACATAAGTCTAGGTCTACCGCTGGGTCTTTGCATCTTTGTTTAAAAAATCATTTTCGGGCCCGGCGGCGTCGCCTAGCGGCTAAAGTCCTCGCCTTGAATGCCCCGGGATCCCATATGGGCGCCGGTTCTAATCCTGGCAGCTCCACTTCCCATCCAGCTCCCTGCTTGTGGCCTGGGAAAGCAGTCGAGGACGGCCCAAGGATTTAGGACCCTGCACCCACGTGGGAGACCTGGAAGAGGTTCCTGGATCCCGGCATTGGATCGGTGCGCACCGGCCGTTGCGGCTCTTGGGGAGTGAAACACCGGATGAAAGATCTTCCTCTCTGTCTCTCCTCCTCTCTGTATATCCAGCTTTCCAATAATAATAAAATCTTTAAAAAAAAAATCTTTTTCTTCCCCTCTTCAGTTTGCCACACTAACGTACACATGTTGCTAGTGATAAACCTAAGTCCAGTACTTCTCCTTGTATCTGTAGACCTTGATGCTCCTCACATGCTTTGTGCTTGACCATGGAAGTAACTCAAGCAATAACTGAGAAGTAACAGCAAAAAATTCTGTACACAATCAGAAGCAACAGGCAGTAGGGTTACAACCTGTGACTAATAGCTTTAATATTTCTGAGCATGGGGATAAATCAGTCCTTCTCCCATCTGTTTAAGCACAGAGTGAAAGGATGCAAGGCAACAGGATTCCTAGGAGAGACATACCTAAGAGGATTCTTATCTAGAAAAAATCAGATTCACTTAAACAACTACAACAACAACAACAACAACAAACCCTCTGAAATCATCATGATTAGCAGGTCAGAACACCCACAGAAACCACTGAGTCAATCAAACATAGACACAGGCGTAGTGTAGGTGAACAAAACAAGTCAGAAAACCAAACCTTTGGGGTTCTGACAATTAATGGTCAGTAGCTGTGCCAACCCTACTGTTTTGTGAAAGATGGTAGTACAGGTGGACAAGTTTCCAATCAAGTTGAAGCTCATGAAAAAGACCAGTTTCCACAGATTTTCTGCAGCATGAAGCTCATCACATTTCTCCTCCATTGTAAAAGCATTTCTATTTTTAAACCATGCTTTTCTCACCCTGTCTAGCTTGAAGTATACCTACCATTCTTTTGTGTTTAATGTGAAATGTACTACTAACCTCTCACTTCCCGTTGCTGATACTCTTTGTTTTTGAGAATAGGGTGTGAAATCCACATCCATGGATGATGCTTTCGGAGCTGAGGGAGCAGGTAGTGAGTTAGAAAGCCCACGCTGCCTGCCAGGGCAAACAGCACAATGCTGAGAAAGGGCTGCGATTTAATAAAAGGAAAAAAACAGGAAAGAAAAATCTCATTATTCAGCACAGAAGTAAAGGGAAAGGATGCCCATAAATGATTTTTCATGATCCAGTTCCATAGGTAAAGAGATTCCCCCATTCCCTCCCTACAGCCCTCCCTGTTTTTGCCTATGAACATTTTTCCTCATATTACAACAGTATAATCCTTCAGGAACAGTTACAAGTTTAACATTCTGCTACTTAAGTGCATTATTGAATTGTAGTTATAGACGAGGTAAAAAAATATCTATACAGTATCATTTTGCCAAGGTAATATTTAGCTGTTTCAGTGGACAGCCTCCTTTTATTCAGCAGTAAAGATGCTTACTGAATGTGTCTTCACCTCCTAGTATGTCAGTCTCCATTACTGAGTTCAACTATGAGGATAAATGTCTATTTGTTTTGTATTGTGCATGAATGCTTCTCACAGAGGAAACAGCCCAACTCAGTTCTTGTTTTAGGCCTCTCAAATTTCCTTTGCATGCTAGGAAAGATTCATGTGCTGTAAGCAACAAGGCTGGGGAGGAGGAACTGAGCCTTGGAAACACAAAGACCAAGAGAATTCCAGCCACTGGGATACACATTTTAAGTTGTCTCATTTAGCTGAAAGGCTTTTCCTCATCCAAAGGAGAGTTCCCAAATGCCCAATATTTTTGTATGGAGATGGCAACTGACTATAGGAACCATCAGCCAGAAAGCCCAGCTGCAGCCCTCCAAATTTGCTTCTTTTAAGATCCTGGGACAGCTGTCTCCCCCTCAGCCGGTGAATCCTCTCATCTCTATCATGGTGGTGTGCTGTTTGCCTGTCTCATCACTACTGACTGTCCTCTCAGTGCCTTCCACAGAATAGGTAAGCACTCTTGCATACAAACAACCTCCCAGGTGATGGGAAGAGTACATGTCAATCGAACATAGTCTGTGCTGCGGACCGAATCACGTCTCAGAAAGCAGCTGTTCCCTGTCACATGCCTGGAATCCTGAAGTCACTCAACTGGCACTTCATCTTCTTCCTCTAGATCAGTACCCTGGAGCTCCACAGTAACTGTAACTAAAGAGAATGCTGAGGCAGGAAGAGGACTGTGTAGGAAGGATACGTACTCGTAAAGACAGGAAGACCGTGCTGGCACTGACAGCAAAGGAGAGGACAGCAGCCACGGAGCAGACAATGAGATCCGACTTTAAGGTATCCTTCTGCAGGGAGAAGACAGCAGTGGTCTAGTTTGCTGCTTGCTGCTCTCAGTACCTTTCAGGTCCACTGCACAATGCATTGACACTGGATACACTTGTCTTTTAGCCTGTCACTTGCCTGACAAACTCCTGATGGTATATATTACATGGGAAAATCACTGGCTCCTGTTGAGGGAGTCTCGTGGAGAACCAGGTAGTAAATGTTTTTTTGTTTTTTCTTTTTTCCCCACAAACACTGATCAGATGAAAGAAGCTCAGAGAACCACTCCACCACACTCCCCCTCTCCCACATACACAAAGGGGTCTTCATGACTAAGGCCTGATGACAGAGGGCAAGTGCTCATAGCAAGCTCCTGATATCTACTGGGTGACCCAGACTTATAAAATGCAACAGCCTGGGCACAGCAAGCAGAAGCTGCTCACGTACTTCCCTCTACTTTGGATGAGGCCACAGTTCACATTTTTAATTCACCTGTCAGCCTGAATAAACAGCACCTTGAAAGTTATTTAAATACCTATGGATTATATACACAAACTTTACGCAGATAACTGAGTGTTCAGTAACTTGTTAACACCACACAAGTTTTACACCACACAAAACTGCAGTGTCAGCAAAGGCAAACAGGAAGAAGAAAAAAAAAATCAAAGTTAAATGCTACCCAGAATGCTACTAATACACATACACAAATAACAGCCTACTGGCTCCAACAAGGTATGATGTGCGATGAACAGATCTAGAAGAGACAAGAAAGCATCTATTTTTCCTTCACTAGAGGCAGATTAATTACAGTGTACAATTGTTGGTCATTTTAAGATATCACATACTTACTTGAAAGTTTTGGTCCCAGGGCCTATGGAACTGTAACATATAATGATAATAATAAGAAGTAAAATTGGAAAAAAAAAGAATATTTGGAAAGTGAGCCAGTGAATGCACAAAGTCTTTTATGCCACTCTTTCAAATAAATCTTTTTTTTTAAATGAAAAAATATATATAAATTCCTTTCTCATAATGAGAAGGAATGATGCCTCTCAAGTAATTGTTGCAAATACTTTCGTTAGGAAATTTTATAGAAGCTATATATTCACTTCCTTCCATGCTCATGCTTTCCCCGCTTATTTTTAAAATTAAAATATGGAGTTTCTTACACATCACACTGCAAGTTTTCTGACTATTACATCCATAGTAATTGGGAGAAATCAGGAAAATAGCTTCAATGGAGTAATGACCCCAACTGTCTGGTGATGAATCATCACCATGACTTGGCTAACCATATTAGTGAAAAGATACATTCTTCATACGAATTTACCAATTATCAGATGGTGTTTTTGCATTTCCTTTCAAGAGTTTACAATTCACCTAAAAGGACTGAACAAGTAAGATTAAATAGTGATGACACAGGGACACTTAATTTATTCTTAGTAATTTCACTTTTGAACAGGGAAAAAAGTCAGGGTATTTCAATTCAGAATCTATAAAATATTTATGATCAGAGATTTTCATCAAAAATTTACTAAAAGTAAAGGGCAAAATCCAGGTATTATCTTTCATGTCACACATTTACAAAAGACCAGAGTTCCTCAGAAGAAAATTATTGCAATTCAATATATCCATTAGGGTTTAACAAATTTTCTTTTCTATTTTTCATTAACATGGTCATCTAAAAATTACTGGATGTTTATCCAAAAGGAAGAAAAATATTTCTCAGATATTCAAATTTGAATTAAATATGTGTAATTAACCAATCTTTGTGCAAGAGAAATTAGTGACCACGAGTTCAGCTGCTGCAGTGGAAAGGAGGCAGGCAGCGAGGAAAGTTTACTTATTTATTTATTTATGTATGTATGTATGTATGTATTTATTTATTTATTGGAAAGTCAGATATACAGAGAGAAAGATCTTCCTTCAGTTGATTCACTCCCCAAGTGGCCGCAGTGGCCAGAGTGTGCCAATCCGAAGGCAGGAGCCCAAACCCTCGACTGCTTTTTTAGGGTACAAGCAGGAAGTTGGATGGGACGTGGGGCCAAAGGGATTAGAACTGGCACCCCTACGGGATCTGGGTATGTGCAACGTGAGGATCCCAGCCGCTAGGCTGCTGTGCTCGGCCAGTGGAAGCTTTATTTTTAATTCCTTAAAACAGGAGCTCAAGTGAATCAAATTATTGCTATTTTTCCACCACTGGACAAAAAATTTATCAGGGATATTCACAAAATTCATGGGAAAATCCGTATTATAAAAAAATGCACTGATTCAAACTTTTCTGCACAAACACAAACATCTTTTCATTTCTCACAAACTTTCAAGTCCCCTTGCAATTCCACTGTGATTGTTAGTATTATCAATACTTATTAAAATGCCCTGGGTCTGGCACAATGGCTCACCTGACAAATTCTCCCCTTGCAAGCACCAGGATACTATTTGGGCACTGGTTCATGTCCTGGATGCTCTACTTCCCATCCAACTCTCTGCTTGTTGCCTGGGAAAGCAGCAGAAGACTGCTTAAAGCCTTGGGACCCTGCACTCACATGGGAGACCTGGAAGAAACTCCTGATTCCTGGCTTCAAATTGGCTCAATTCCAGTGATTGTGACCATTTGGGGAGTGAACCTCTGATGGGAGAGGATCTTACTTTCTGTCTCTCCTTTCTGTAAATCTGCCTTTCCAACAAAACTAAATGAATCTAAAAAAAAAGAGGGGAGCATCTCTTACATTATTGAGCTAAAATACAATAAAATGTACTTTAATGTATTGCCTTTCTATAATTCCTAAGCAGTTTCCAGAACATATAATTGACATACAGGAAACTATAAAGTCCACAACTTTATAAATGTTAACATATGTATAGCCCCATAAGATCACAACTGTATTTAAGGTGATTAGCATGTCCACACACCCCAAGGCCCCTGCTCTTCCTCACTCTGTCCCTTTCCTCACTCTACCCTCATGGAACCACTGATCTGCTCCACTACAAAAGCTTGTTTTTATTTTCTAGAATGCTATATACATAGAATCATAAAATATGTACTCCTGTTTGGTATAGTGTCTGTCACTTATTATGACTATTTTGAGAGCAACTGATGTCTTGTTGATCAGCAGTTCCTTAATTTCCACTGTTTAGTACTCTTTGGTATAGATATATTATCATATGCTTAAGAGTCACTCATGGTTAGATCAGTTGAATATGTTTTTACATTCTGGATATTACAAAGCTGCAATGCATATTCACGAACAAGTCTCTGGATATGGGTTTTCTTTGCTCTTGTGCAAACACCTGGGAAGAGAATAATTAGGCTATGTGGTAGGTGTAGGCTTAGCCTTTTTAAGAAACTGCAAAACTGTTCCTCAAAGTATTCAAAACTTTGCATTACTGCTTTTTTTAAAATTCACTTATTTTTGAAAGAATATGAGAGAGAGAATATAAACCTCTTTCATTAGTTAGTTCATGATCCAGATGGTCACAGCAGCCAAAGATAGACCAGACCAAAGTGAGGAGATACAACTTCATGTGGATTCCCCATGTGGAGGCAGGGGTAGCAGCACTTGTACCATTCTTTGCTGCCTTCCCAGCAGTAATTTGAAGTTGAGAAGCTGGGAAAGCTGGGACTTGAACTGGTGTCCACATGGAATGCCTGTTTTGCACACAGCAACTTAACTTACCGTGCCACAATGCCAGCCCCATTAAATAACTTCTTGCCAATTTAAATGTATAATGTTACACTTCTCTCCTTTTTAAAAGGTATATATGGTGGGGGAAGGGAAGACTTAGTGGCTTTTTCAGATGCATCTTGTTTTGCTCAGCTTCAGTTTTGTTATATAAAAAGGTGAATTAATAGTACTTCCTTCCTCTTTAAAAAAGAGTTTCACAATCCATTCCTTTAATAAACACCCCAAGTCTTTAAAGTAAATCATACAATATTAGATTTTAGAGAAACAAGTAAGAACAAAAAGGAATATGCTAAAAGACTGATAAAAATGAAAATGTAGAAGGATCTCTGTGGTTAATGTTATTAACTTTTCCATTACAGAATAACATGATAACACTGCAGGATCCTAAAACACAGAAAAGACAGAATAAAATCATTCCTAATCATTACATTCTAACACCATCAGCATTTTGGCGTTTTATCAGCCAATATTTTTGCCTGTGAATGTTGAATCATGAATCTGGCAGTAATCACTATGTATATGGATTCTTCTATGCATATTTTATAGAGGTCTAGAATTAAGGTACACTTCTACTTATCAGCAGTATCTTCTTATAAAAAACACTTGCATCTGTAGGAATGTACTAATATCACTTAGTGGCTAAGTAGTTTTCCATCTTGTGATGCCATACACAAACATACATACAAACATGCACACACACACACATTGCCACAGTGGTCACCCAAAACACTACTTTGGTGAATGAAATTTTGAGTTGTAGTTAGTGCAAACATTCCCTGACAGTCATGCTATGTTGACTTCCAATTTTTATCACTTTTTACACAGACATCATTATGTATCCTAAATCTTTTTACATTTGTAGAGCTGATTCCCCAGAAAAATCCAAGTATATAGATGTTTACTATTATAAGTTATTAAACAACTTTATGACTCATTAAAAAATCCACATACAGCATTATATCCACACAGTATTGATCCAAACAAAACATGCGTTTCCAGATCACTGTAAGAACTTACAGAAAAACAAACAATGCCTGTGAGATCCTATCTTGTTGCAATTAGCACTACCATTAATTTTCCTACACTGAGTGGACAAAAACATGCCATTTGTCTTTATTTGCATTCCTTCATTTATAAGAAGGATAAACACCTATAAATTTACTTATGATATATGGTTACTAAGTGAAATAGCATTAACATGGAGCATATGTACATATATATGCACATATATATAAGTTTAACATTTTTCTGCACTTATAATTCATATATGTGCATAATTCATATGCACTTATAATTCAGTGTGTGCATGCTTTATTCACTTTATAGGTTCCAAGTCTCAAAAATCATTACCTCTGTAGAATGTATATGTAAGTCTTTGATTTCATTTCATACCTTTTTGAAAAATACCATGTTTTTAAATGTGAGACATGCACACACAATGCGGCATAAAAAATGCATGATCTGAAGAACAATTATCAATGGGAAGACTATAACTACCAAAAGATCCAAGAAATCTGTTCTTCTTGCACCCAAAAGCCCACTGTATATCACAAAATTCCCTCTGTGGAGTGAGCATGTGGCACGGAACACCTGCATCCCCTTATGGGATGCCTGGCTTTGAGTCCCACCTTCAATTCCAACCCAGCTTTCTGCCTGCACTCACTCTAAGAAGCAGGTGATGGTTCAAGCATCTGAATCACTGCCACCCAAACGGGAGATAGGGTTCCAAACTCCTCACTCTGACCTGACCTGGACTGGAATGTTCTGTCATAGGTGTACTGCAATTTCAGTGTGATTGGTCTGGTGTGGATTCCTTCTTTATTCTGTGTGTGATTCACTGAAATTCTTTAATATCTAGACCAGTGTCTTTCATCAGTTCTGGTAAATTCTTGGGCATCATCCCATCAAATATGCTTCAATCTCCCTCTATTTTCCAACAGACGTGTTAGATAACCTCATTCTATCTTACAAGTCTATCCCTCTGTTGTTCACATTTTTTCACTTTCGATGTTGCATTCTGGAAACTCACATCACTATCTTTCTGTTCACTAATTCTTTCTTCAGAAGTGTCTTAATGCCCACACATGCAGTTTTACAGATGTCAATCATCTCGTTTATTTCTTTAGGTCATGCTATTTTTCTCTCATTCATGTCAAATCATTTTAAAGATTTTCTCCTATGTATAACATGTAAACTTTGCCTTAATGCTTCTTTAAAATATAGAGAACATGAAAGGGTATTTTAAAAAGTTGGAGGCAGGCCTAGCGACATGGTCTAGTGGCTAAAGTTCTCGCCGTGAATGCGCCAGGATCCCATATGGGTGCCAGTTCTAATCCCGGCAGCTCCACTTCCCATCCAGCTCCCTGCTTGTGGCCTGGGAAAGCAGTTGAGCATGGCCCAAAGCCTTGGGACCCTGCACCCATGTGGGAGACCTGGAAGAAGCTCCAGGCTCCTGGCTTGGGACTGGCACAGCACCGGATATTGCGGCCACTTGGGGAGTGAACCATTGGACAGAAGATCTTCCTCTCTGTCTCGCCTCCTCTCTGTATATCTGACTCTGTAATAAAAATAAATAGATCTTAAAAAAAAAGTTGGTGGAAAAATGAATTAAAAGACACATTTACTTTGGTGCAAAAGAATTTTGAAATCCACATACAGTATTAACCTAATACACATTTCCATCAAGTTTTTGAAGTATACTTGCTGTTGTTTTAAAATCTACATCTGATACTTCATTATTAAAAATGTTGGGCCCTTTTCCTGTAGATTCCTTGCTTTGTTGTATAGTTTTAAAAGTTGTATGGTAACCTACTCATTTGCCTTAGCAAATAGGTTTAGGGAATACTTAACAAACTTAGGATAAAGGGATCCTCTAGGAAGAGTTCATGTTTGCTTCTGCCATCAGGCCATTCTAGGGGAGAGCACTTCAAACTATATTCAAACATGAGGACAAGTGTGCCATCTCATTGTCTGAACTTGTGCTGTGAATCCGTAAGAATTCCTAATTTCCAGAGGATTTTTTTTGTGTTAGGCTCACCATCGAGGTGACTTAGTGCGCATTCCCTTGCATTAAAGATGAGAGTCAGCTTCTTGTGGCTCATCATTCAGCTGAGGAGCAAGGGTCTGGCATTGGATTAACTGCTCTGGCAGGACTGGTATTACATTGCTGCTGCTCTCGGTTTGATGGCTTAACACCAGGCTCCTGATCTCCTCTTCTGGGCAGATGTCCTGACACAAAGCAAGCTTCCTGACCTGATTCCCCTGGGTTCCTTATTCAAATGCTTACTTGATAACTCCTCATGGTTTTGTCAGTTTTTAAAGAAATCATTTAGGTTATTTAAGTCAGTTTGTCACAAAAGCACTTAGGAGGAATATTTTAATCAACAGAAAGCATGATTTTTGGTTGTGATAATTCACCATGCCTTAATACTTGATATAGAAAACTACTAAGTTTTATGTGCAGCACTTACCTTGCTTTTCTGGAATTCTATAAACCCACTACTGTACCCCTGTGGCTAGGTCAGTGTTTGCTAAAGTAAACTGTGGGTCACCTACACAGAATTCTACACATTCTGTTCAACCTAGTAGTTAAGATGCCTGCATCCCTCATCACAGTGTCAGGCTTTGACTTCCATCGCTGACCCCCAAACTCCAGCTTCTTGCTAATGCCAAACCCCAGGAGGCAGCAGAGATGGTTCAAATAATTGAGTTCCCAACACTCAGAGAACAGAGCTCAGACACTGGTTGGCCAGGTCAGTCCCACTGTGGAAGAAATCTTCAGAATGAATCAGTAGATGTGAACTCTCTCTCTCTTTCTGCGTGTGTATGTGTCTTCTGCTCAGATAATTTTTTTAAAATGTAGGTTTCCAGCCCATTTATAGACCAAGTGAATTAGAATCAGGGTGGGAGGGCTACTAGAGCTATCTAATGAAGCTCCCTTGCGAGTTTTTTCTACAAAAGGAAGAGTTAGACAGAGTGGGAGACCGGAAAAATAAAGACGGAGATCCAGAGTAACCAAACCAGAATGCAGAAGGAAATTCCATACTCGCACAGGGCACAGGAGGTATTTCACATCAAACTGTAATAGCTGAGCCTGATATTTCCATTCAAATAGTATAACTAGATCAGAGACTTTGCCAAGAAATGAACACAAACATCATATTAAATAACCTAACAAGTTATGATTTCTACATTGTACAAAGCATTTCAAAGGATAAGAAAACCAAGTAAGGCACACCAAGCTCATCACATCTAATTATACTCAGGAAATGCCATTAATATCAGGCAAACTTCTTGTTATGCTTCTTTATAAATTATACATTATTTTTACTGAGAGTGAGTCAGAAAGTAGAGAAGCACTTTCATTTGTCTAGAAATCGAGAAAGATGTAGGGGCATAATTTTTATCAGATCTCCATGAGGAGGTTTTGGGGCAGACTTCAGAGCAGACTCCAGCTTTTACAGTAGCTGACCTGAGAAGATTACTTTGACCTTTTCCCTGCAAGTTTCATATAGAAATACCAGGGGTCAGGCTGTGTTTGAATGTCATACGCCTCTCTCCCATTTTAGCTACCTTCTTGTCAGCTGCAGCAGCCTCAACTCATACCCAACTTTTAAATGAGTCTCTCCTCTAAGAATGAATGGACCATTCATTCTTCATTTCATCTTCAGTGGTTTGTCCTTCGGTTTCCTTCTGCTGACAAACAGGCTTCCACACTTAGCCTGAATCGTGACATACCCAAAGCCACATAGGCATCGGGCATGAATATTTGTAAATACACTCATGTTCACTATGAGACCATTTTCTTTTTTCTGTACGTATTTGAAAAGTAGAATGACAGAGAGGAGGAAAAGACAAAATGGCGGTGACAAGAGATGGGGGTAGAGAGGGAGAGACAGTAGAAAGATGGCAGAGAAAGATCTGCTATCCACTGCTTTGCTTGTCCAAACGGTAACAACAGCCAGGATGGAGCCAGGCTGAAGTCAGGAGGCAGGAGCTCCATTTGGTAGGAACCAAAGCACCTGGACCATCATCTGCTGGCTTCCCAGGTAGGTGCATTAGCAGGAAGCTGCACTGGACATAAGGCAGCCAGGACCACAACTGGCACTCTGATATGTGATTCAAGCATTCTAAGTGGTAGCCTAACTTCATGTACATTTTCTTTCAAACAAAATGGGGGGGCAGTGTTCGATATAACGCATCTGTGGGATGTTCTGAGCACCTACTGAGTGCCAGGGATGGGCACTGTGAACACCAAGATCAGGGAATCCTGGTTCCTGGCTGAAGAAAGCTCTTATCAACATCTTATTTAGTACTTTTCACTTTATCTGTTATTCCTAAAACATATAGGAAAAGTTTGAGCTGAAGAAGTCGGGTATGGGGCCACAATTGTGGTACGATTTGTTAGGCCACTACCTGCATCACCAGCATCCCATATGGGTGCTGGTTAAAGTCCTGGCTGCTCTATTCTCAATTCAGCTGCTTGCAAAAATGCTGGGAAAAAAAGCAGAATATGGTCCAAGTGTTTGGGCCTCTGAAACCATGTGGAAAACCCAGAAGAAGCTCCTGGCTTCGTTCTTGCCCAGCCAGGCCATTGCAGCCATTTGGAGAGTGAATCTACAAATGAAAGGCAGATCTCTCTCTCTCTCTCTCTCTCTCTCTTTCACTCTGCCTCATACATTAAAAAAAAATTATTTCAATCAAATAAAACCTGAATCCAGGTATACCTAAATGCCATATGTAAATACAGGGAAGTTGATGCAGCCAGAGAGTATATTAATAGTATCACAAGGGGGTCACATCTGCTTTAAGAATGTCTAAAACTACCTGGAGCCATTTCCCCAGCAAACAAAGACATAGTATTGTTACTTTACAGCCCACATTCTCTTCTTTCTTGCCCATCTTTTTTCCTTTTCTCTTCATGTGTTCCAATCAGCAGGATTACTTCCTTCTGTGCTGTCCCAGCCAGATCTAATCCCCAGCCCCTAGCAAGAGCTGCAGAGATGTCAACCTTGCATCCAAAGACACAGACCAAGAGTGCTCTGAGATGTGCCTGAGGCTGAGGCAAGAAGTGCAGAATGGCCATGCACAGAGCACATCAGGATCAGGGGCTGGTGAAGGGTTTATGTGACCAGGTTTTTATTTGTGTGGTTCACCTGCTGCTTGCTGTCAACAATGGGAAATGTAACTAAAGGTGGACCACACAAATATCCAGGCAAACTGCTATCAGTGAAGAACAAATGAGTACCTTCAGGATGTCATGGGTCTGCACCTAGCAGGTAGCTCAATGGCCCAGTATGCCAAGGATAGACCAAGCTTGCTCACCTCTTTCTGCACTTGTTCTTCTCATATGTGCTTAGCTGGAACCCCAATGAGTGCCCTCACCATGCCAATAAGCCAGGTCCTCCCCTACTACAAAACACAGTGCAAATGCCTCACCACAGAATCTTTCATCTTCTTGGGCAGTGGGTCCGCAGCTGACTCTTCCAGATTTTGATGTAAAAATTTAGGAAACAATTTGCACTGAATAAAAGACCTGAAAATGGAAAGCATATAGATTTTACTTTTTAAAAAACCTGTGCCTACCAACTGTGCTTTAAGTAATCACCTTTACCTGAGAACCTCACACTCCAAAAGCCAAGAGCAAGTACTTTAAAAAATTCATAATAAAAAGAGATGCAAAGGCAAGTAATCAGGAAGACAGACAGTGTTTCCAAATATCAGCCTCATGAAAGTGTTCAGTTCCATGGTGATATGGACCCTGCCTTCCTTTCCAAATTAACTGTCATGGTTGTCAGCAGCAGGTGGCCTTCACTTCTGCTCCCAGCACTCCAGGGTTTCATCATCACAGAGGGTAACATTAGCAGAAATTAACACACCAAGAACACAGATTAAACTTGGAATCATGCAAATCACATTTGACTCTCCTTTTCCCTATTTTCCCATGTCTTTCATGTGGTCCATATAATAGGCTAACATTATGGTATCTTTGGCCCACAAATAGGTAGGGTTATATTAAGTCAAAAATATTTTGTCTAAAACTCACTGTGGCATTGCATAAAGAATTTCCTGTTCCAAAGTACATATTTAACAGACTTAAGATATGACTAGGGGCTGACATTCTGGCATAGCAGTTTAAGCCTCTGCCTGCAATTCCAGTATCCCATATGGGCACCAGTTTATATTCTGGCTGCTCCACTTACTGTCCAGCTCCTTGCTAATGATCTGGGAAAGCAGCAGAAGATGGCTTAAGTCCTTTAACTCCCGTACATACGTGGGAGACCCAGAAGAAGCTCCTGGCGCCTCATCAGCCCAGCTCTGGCCATTGTAGCCATTTGGTGAGATAATTGACAGATGAAGGATCTCTATTTTCCTCTCTCCCTCTTTCTTTCTGCATTTCAAGTAAAATATAATAAATCTTTTTTAAAAAAAGATATGGTTAAAGAGGCCAGGTGCTGTGGCATAGTAGATAAAGCCATCATCCCATATGGTTACTAATTTGAGTTTCAAATGCTCTATTTCCAGTTCAGCTCCCTGTTAATATGCCTGAGAGATTAGCAGAAGATGGGCCAAGTCCTTGGGCCCCTGTACCTATGTGGGAAACCTGGAAGAAGCACCTAGCTTCTTGCTTTGAAACTGGCCCAGCTCTACCATTGCAGCCATTTAGGGAGTGAATTAGTGAATGGAAGATCTCACTGTTTCCCTGTCTTTCTCCCCTCCCCTTGTATCTCTGTCTTTCCAATAAATAAACATTTAAAATATGTATACATGATTAAAAGAAGATGCTTGGGACCTTACAAATATAATTGGCTAAGTATTAGATTAAATACATTGTAAAATGTTGACACAGACCTCACCTGAATCCAGAATGCATTGACAATATGAGAACAAAAAGCTATCATTCCAGAGCATCCAGTGTGATCGCCACACTGAGTGATGGCAGTGGTGTTGCCTGAGAGAGCCAGAAAGGGCCTTTGTTGAGCCTGCAGCTTCTCAGACAACTCACACAGGCAATCATCACCATAGGCTTGGGTGCTGTCAGCCATCTATTCTGTCATTGAACATTTCAGACCAAAGCACAAAAACAGAGGGAGCACTTGCTGCAAGTTCATTCTTTTCATTAGCTCTGGTAGGTCTTGGATTTGTCCCGCCTTGACCCACTGAATGATCAGCTAATATAACAGTAAGAGTCACATGAGCACCACGGTGAGTGAGTGAATAAAGCTGTGGGAACTTCATTGCCATGCCCTTGGTTACAAAGGAGCCTGGTGTGGTTTACTCACAGGAGCACAGAGGGGTCACTGCTCTGCCGGCTCAAGTGATACGAAAGCGCCACCAGGAGGCCACAGAAGGCTGAGAACAGTGCCGGGATGTGTTGTGTACTCCAGGGTTCCTAAGGAAAAGATACCAGGTAGAGATGTCACTCCATAGCTGGGCAGAGATTGGTCAGATCTCGATCAAATGCCTTGGGACATCCCCAAGGCCTAGCTGGGTACATATGAAGTTTTTCTGATCTCTCTGATAAAATAAACACACTGAAAACTCACCAACCCAAAAGTATACATCCAGCCTGAAGCAGGAGGGAGTATTTCAAATTGTACATATTTATGAGACTGTGTTTACTTAATCTTTTCTGAAATTAAGCTACAGATTTTTATAAAATGCAATAATAAACATATTATTTCTTTTAAATGCAATATAGTTCAATATAGTAATAAGAAGTATGAGTCATATTTCTTAGTGCTTATCATTAATTTGTGCTTTATAAGCTATAAGGTATGTTAAAATAGCATAAGCACCTGAAAAAATTAGCAGATGGAAATAAAACTTAATACAGATTAAAGACTCCTTTAAAGACACCAAAAATGATGCAAAATGAAAAGAACAAGATATCATACAAGCACAGATGTCTGCAATCAACACATCGTTCCTGTGGTGGCAGAGCAGAATTTGGTGACTATCCATCACCCTAAGTCCTGTAGTGTCTTGCGACACACATACCTGCTGTTTCTGCCAACACAAATGTAGCTTCTACTCACATAGAAGAATGCATGCATATATTTAGCCTTGTCAATCACTAACAATAGAAGTGCCACTGATGGCTTCTGCAAGCTGAATTTAGTCATACTTAAATACTCTCTCCAGATTTGTTTCTTTGAGAAGGATGGGTTAATTGTGCCTCAAATCAAACCTACAAAGCATTGAGTCAAGCTAATATTATATCCCTAACTGCTAACATATGCTGGAAAACAGCAAACACTACCCTGGGTAGAGAAAGTGATTTTATATTTACAGACTGCACTTTCCTAGAAATCACAGTGTGTTTCTTTTGTCTTCCCCAATATGTAGCTCTAAGAGCTTGAGAATAGCAACCGGGAGGTGAACAGAAGGGAGCTGCCCCTTGTGGAGACGGCAATGGCCACTGAGAGGCACAGCCAAGCAACAGACTACTTCGACATACACCTCCAGGCAGCCTAACTCATCTAGAGACCTCCCGCAGGGCTCTCAGCTCAGCTTCCCCGGTGTCTGGCAACGTGACTGCTCCAGCATCCTCTGGCACACTGGCTACGTTCATTTTTCTGATTCTGTGCAGATCGCTTTTCCAGCAGTCTTACTAGAGAGTTGTAGTCCAGCAATGAAGTCATTTTCCACTGATCACTTCTCTCTTTGCAATTTTTTTCAACATCCTCCCTTCTTCTGTCTGAAGAAGAGGTACAATTCCTCCTTGCTCAGGTCAACTCTACTGGCATGTCCTTGTCTCATTCCAGATACACCCCAATCTGGATGGCAGACATCCTTTATTTCCTTGGCTGTGCCTACTAAAATGCTCCAGTTGTTAATATCCTTAAAAAAAAAAAAAACAAGAAGGTCTTTCCCTTACCCACTTATCTTTGTAAGTTACTATACTGCTTTAGTCTGTTTGGGTTAATAAAGCAAAATACCATAGAACGGGTGGCTTACAAACAACAAGAATCCGTTTCTTACAGTTCTGGAGGCTGTGAAGTCCAAGTTCAAGTCACTGGCAGATTCTGTGTACTGAGGGCTCTTTTCCTGGTTCATAATTGGCAGCATCATACTGCATACTCACATGATAGGACGGCACAGGAAGCTCTCTGAGTCCACTTGGCTAAAGCTATTAATCCCATCCAAGACAACCTCATCCTTATTACCTAATCATTTCCTTAGTTCCCATGTCCACCACCTGGAGGTTAGGATTTCAATATGGGACTCTGGCAGGAAGGCTCACAACATTCATTCCATAGCACACATTCTCCCTCTTCTTTTGGTTAGTACCAGCCCAGTCTCTTAAAGATCTGAGTTTCACATTCCACTTTATCAGCCAGGGACTGGAAGCCGTAAGGGAGGAGTACTTTGTAACATTTCAATTGGGCAGACCTGGATTTGGATCCCATTTCTGCTATGAACTGTGTGTTCTTGGCAAGTCACCGACACCTCTGAACACCAAGTTTGCATTCTCTTCTCTCACGAGGAAAAAAAAAATCACACCTAGGCCATTCCTTGAAGCTTTGACATAGAGCGGTCAATGTAGCCCCCACGGAGTAAGTGATTTCCAGTTGTCCAATCTTCACAGATCATGCATACACCTTACTTTCCCCCTCCATTGGGCAGTGCTTTTTATTTTTCGTGATACGGTTCTATAGGATCAGGTATTTCCCCTTACAACCTTCCTATTCCTCCCCTATCCACCACTCCCTTTCCCCCTTTATTATTACAATAGTATAGTTCTTCAGCAATAGTCACAAGTCCATCAATCTGTTATTTAAGTGTATCATAACATTCTAGGTATACACAATGTTATTAAAGTCTATCATCCTATTGTAAAGACATATTTAACAGTTTCATTGGAAATCCATCTTTTATTTGGAAGTAGAGAATGCAGATACTTTTTCAACACTTTTCCCAATCCTTCCTTCCATCCCCTTTCATCCTCTCACTACATCCTATCTGGGTGAGGCCTCCACTGTCTCGTTCCAGTGCTACTGCTAATGCTTCAGGATATGAGGCACACTCAGGTCTCCCCACTCTCTTCCATGCCACAGATACTGTAGTCTATCATCCTCACGGTGACAGAAGGGTCCTCTTCTCGTATAAGGCCACATAGATTGCATCATTGTCTTTCACTCTGACCTTGACAATGGCTCCTCATGGCCTACTGAACAAAAGGACTCCTCATACAATAACTTTGGCCTAACATTCAGCCTTATTCCTCATATTAGGATGAGCATCACAACAAAATCATAAAGATAAGCTGCTGGGGTGGGCATGTGACAATGTGGTAAAAATGCCTCTTGGGAAGGAGTCCTGGCTTCTCCACTTTGGACTCAATTTCCTGCTAATGTACAACCTGGGAAGCAGCGGGTGATGGCTTGAGGACGCCTGTCCCTGCCCCTAAAATGTGATTCCTGGTTTGAATTTCTGGGTCCTGATTTGGCCTGGCTCAGCCTTGGCTGACTCAGGCATTTGGGAGTGAAGCACAAAATAGAAGATGTCTTTCTGCATATAAAATAAGTGAAAAATAACTTTTCTAAAACAAATGTTAAGACGTCTCCAGCACACATAGTTTAATCTGATTGGCAGCCCTTCCCCACGGCATTCCCCTCTCTCCTATTCATGCTTCAGTGGCCTACATAGTAGCTCCACTCACCTAGTGCTACCACCCCTTGACTTCCTAAGCTGAATGGAAACTTCCTCCTCTGTGCATGAAAATCATGCTCAAACACATTTAGGTAACATTAAAGATACCTCATTCTTTTTGCACAGCTAAATCACAAGGATACAGTAGATCATTAATATTTTCACAGAATCAATAGTACAAATACAGTCTTTCATTGTGCTCCGGGCCAAAACAACCTGTGATGGGACTTATCACAGCACCACTGGCTCTATCCCAGCACCCTACTGGCATAGTTTCCTACATTACAACACTTGCCTTGCTGTGCCTTGACAGCCCCAGGATGCCACTAGGTGGCCCCAAACCCATCTCCTTCGTGTGTATCTCCAACTCTCCTTGAACCTTGATGTTTCTTTGTCTGACTCCTTTTTATACAGTGGGTTCAATAACAAAGGACAATTAAAATAGACATGAGACAGCTGAATAGTAATCTATAGCCATTTTAAGGTGTATAGAACCCGGTTGCATATAAACTAAAATTGAAATGTCAATGAAGAAGTCACAGGATGTGGTTAAGAACTTGCATTTTTTTTTTAAGATATTGGTTACTCAATACCATCTCAATTAATTCCATAACGTTATAAATTGTTACTGATGTTATGTCAGGGCTTTTAATTGATAGGGATGATACTCTGCCGGCTCTACCTTCAGACCAGAGATGGTCTCCCCAAGAAACCATTGAACTTATCTGGACAATAAGATGCTGGACTTTATGCTTGGTAAATGCTTGTAATGAAAGACTCTCAACTGAATTTGAACTGTGGTAATGCAACAAGGTGGAGGAATCCACCAAAGGGGGAGAATTTGGGGAGGGGATGGGGGAATCCCAGTGCCTATAAAACTGTGTCACATAATGCAATGTAATCAATAAAAAAAAAAAAGGACAATCTCACATCTCTCTTTCCTCTCTACTTGGCACATATGTTAGCACACAAATGTATTCCTGAGAAAATGCCTGTAAAGTTTCCATTTTCATAATGATTTATGTATATCAGATTTTTCAATCAGCAAATGAGGCAAAGGAATTACCTAACTTACATTAATATGGACCAGGGTGTGAAATACTACCAAAATGAATATTACCACAGGAAACACAGTCTCTTGGCTTTGTGCCTCTCTTTCTTTCTTCAAGTATTGTTCCTGATATCAGTAAAGTTATTCTGAAACTTGAAAGCTTCACTCTCTCCTTGGGAGTTGGTCATCAGACATCTACTCACTTGTACCTCAGGCTAGGCACCAAAGAAGTACAACTGTGATTCCAAGGCAGGGTCTTGGAAGTGAGTGACACAGGAATCATTGCAGATGTGACAGGTGGGGTGACAAGGCCACAATGTAGGAAGCAGAAGCTTAAGCATGCCAAGAGAATGGAATTTGGAACCCCAAAAAGAAGAGATGCAAGAGGATTCAGACTCCTCTGCTAGTATTTCTGAAAAAAACACATGGGATTCCCTGAAGGCACCCACAGGTACCTGGAGCTGCCCTTATCCATCCTCCCATACTTCATGCCCTGCTCTGTTTCCCCTCCTATAACTTCTCTTTTCTATTTTATACTTGGATGTTCCAAAACTAAATACCAAAAACAACAACAAAAAAAACCATCCAAAAGGAAGCCTTTTAATTTTCTTCCCATGGATTCCTTGTACGTGCCAATACTGTGTATTTAACTCACAATTGGGTAAATATATCGTCTTTTTCTCAGATGTAGCCCATAAAAACACAAACATCAAGAGCAGCAACTTTGAGGATTTAGTAATTATATCTAAGGAAATGATTCTCATTGCACAGAACAAAGGCAGGCTTTCCACTTGCTGGGAACAATAGCAAACTCCTGAGTAGCAGAGCTTTTTCTTCGGTAAAAATGCCAGGGCGACATTTCCCTGTTAGTATTGCTGCAATGACTTATGAGATCTGAAACAGTCTTGCACCCTGCAGAGTAGCACATCATGTCGGTTTTTCATTATTTGGAAAAGGAATGGTACCCATGATTGATGGTCATTGCAGACAATAAATTAAGTCCAGACTCCAAATATATTTAGATAATTAAGTTTACCTACTTTTATTCACCTAATACCCTTTACCTAATTCTTCCCTCACCTACTTTCTACTTCCCTCTATTTAATTAAACCTACTAAATATGAACACCGAAGGACAATCACACCTCACTGATCCCAAGAGACCCTTCCCACTAAAATAGAAATGACTAAAATATCAACTGATAATTAAAGGAGCAACAGGAAAAAATAACAAATCAGAAACAACAAAATCAGAGCTGAGCAGGATTGGCCCTATCCCTTCTGCCTCTCAGAATTTTTCTCAGATTACATTTCTATAACTGTGACTGCTGGAATTCATATCTGAACCTTCCACTGGGTTGAGACCATCAACAGTAGGTACACATCTGTCTTCCCCCCACAGCAATCTCAACATTTTGTGCATGAAACGCATTTAACAAATATGGCTGAACCAAGGTCTGGATTTGAGCCACTGTTACATTCGTACGGTGGGATATCAACTCAAAAGCAAGGGTGACTGTATTTGAGTGTCTACCAGCACCAAGCAGGTTGGTCCTTCACAGCACAGGGCAGTGGTTAGGAGCAGTAGTTCCAGCACAGGACTGCTGACATCCTTCCCAACTTTTTTGTTGACTTGTAGTAAGATACTGTGCAAAGCCATTAAACCTCAGTGTTTTTAACTCAACAAATACAATGGTGCTCACTCTGTGGGGTTGCTGTGAATAATACATGAGTTACTACATGCAAAATGTTGGTATGATTGCTGGTAAGACACTCCACACATATTTTCTTTCTTTCTTTCTATCTATCTATCTATCTATCTGTCTATCTATCTATCTATCTATCTATATATTTTAACAACCTACCTAAGGGGACTAAGGACTACAGAAATTTCCTGAACAAAAAAAAAAAAAAAGAATTTCCACTGAATGTGGTCATTGTCTAGGAGACAAAGGGAAGAACAACAATTCTTATAGTTTCCTTATATCCCTTCAATTCCATAAAATATCATGGGAAATAAAACATCAGGAATTGTTTCCTTTTGTTAACAATAACATTTTACTTCTAAAGCTTTTTATTGTATGGAAAGTAAAAATGTTGTTACAATCTTGGTGTAACTGGTAGCCTCAGACAGTGGCTGCCCTTGCTACAGCAAGTCTTTTCTTTTTTAATTTATTTTTAATTTTAGATGAGGAACAGCAAGCCTTACACAAAAGACTAACAATGCTTAGAATTTTGTTGGGATGAGTCCCCAAGCTTGGTGGTGGGTGACCAAGAGGAACTACCTGGAAGAAGATGCAACGCCACAGGAATTATTCTTTGGCCCGTTGGGTGGGTTTGTATCACAGCAAACTTCTTTTCTCTTTAAAAACAAACAAACAAAAAACCAAACAAACAGAACAGCTACATAATGGAGAAGCTGATGAAGATGAAGAAGATGAGGATGAAGATGAAGAGGAAGAATAAAGTGAGAAAGTATGAAGAGAGGAAGAGAGAAGCAGATGATGAAGGAGAAGATGAGTAAGACCCTAGGAATTGTGCTATAAAATGAGAATCTCACCTTACTCAAACATGTTATAACTATCCCAACTCGCAAGATCTGAACTGAGAGACCCTTAAGGGGTTAATTCTGGATTATCCTTACTTATTAAAAAAATGTAACTGACACAGAAAAAATGCACACAAATATGGGATACCATGTGATGCTTCAATATATTCATACTGTGCAATATTCAGCCAAGATAAACATACATACCCATCCCCTCAAGTATTTAGTATTTCTTAATGATCAAAACATTAAAAAAATCTTTTCTCTTGGTTTCTAAGGAGAAATACAGTACATTATCATTATCTACATCCAGCCTACTATGCAACATTAAAATTTCTTACTCCTTTCTAGTTATAGCTGGGTGCCCATTAAACTTTCTCCATTTTTCCCTATTTCTCTTCTAATCTCTTCAGCCTCTGATTGCCATCACTATACTTTTAAGTTCTGTGAGAGCACCTTTATTAAATTCTGCATTTAGTAGGACACGGGGCACTTACTATTCTATTCTTGATTTATCTCAGTTAATATATGACCTCCATCCTGTTCTATTCACATTATTGCAAATCAGAGTTCATCTCTTCATGGCCAAGTAGCAACTGTACCACACTTTTACATTCATGTATATTCATGTATCAGTGAATGGTCACTTTGGTTGTTTCTATTCATGACTATTGTGATGGTGTAGCAATAAATACAGCAGTGCTGATGTTCTCTCTGACAAACTGATTTCATTTGCTTTGTGTGAATACCCAGAGCTAGGATTGCTGGACCACATGGTAGTTCTATTTTTTTATGTAAATTTTCAAACTTTTTCCACAATGGGGCTGGATTATTTTATATCCTACCAACAGTGTGCAAGACTTCTCCATTTTCCCTTATTTCTTCTCCAACACTTGTTTTATTTGTTACACTAGACAATCTGAGTGAGGTGACACTAGGGTTTTGAATTGGAGTTCCCTTATGATTAGTGATGTTGAGTATTTTTTCATGTTCCTAATAGTCAGTGGTATGTCTTCTTTTGAGACATGTCTGCTTAGATATACTCTCCACTTTAAATTGGAGAACTATTATTATTATGCTGTTGAGTTGTCTGAGTTCCTTATATATTCTGGTTATTAGCACATTGTCAGATGTTCAACTTGCAAATACTTTCTTCCATTCTATTGGTTGCCTCTTTGCTCTGCTGAGTGCTTCCTTTGCTGGGCAGAAGTTATTTAGTTGGATAAAATACCACTTTTTGTTTTTGTTTCCTGTGCTTTGAGGGTTGGTAAATAAATAAATAATATTCCTGTATTTTGTAATATCCTTAAGCTCACTGACTAACTTGCTATACTTATGGTTGTGACCCATTACATAAAATTTATTCATTCTCCAATGCATGTGATTTCTTGTAAGGATAACCAACAACTTTAAGATAAAAGTGCAGGCAAGCATCAATGACATTGTGACTACAGGGACAGAACAGGAGAAATGGATTCTTGATTCAACAATATAAAAGTAAACTACTCTGGTTAAAAAGGTGATCAGATGAGGAAAAAACCCTCATTGATCTTGACAGTTAAGTGAATTTCCTGACATGTATACTATGTTTTAACAAAACGTTAAAAAAATAAAAGCAAACAAATGCCAAAATGGCTTATTTTTTTCCAAGAAATACTATACAGTGAAAAGTAGCAAAGATTCCATTTTCCAGGTATTGGTTTTAAGTTTTCCAACCAACCTCAAACCCCCACACAATTTTTCTGACAAAGGACCTGAGTTTTTCTCATTTTGTTTTGTTTTTAATTAGAAAGGAAGATTTACAGAGAAGGGGAATCAGAAATAAAGCTGTTCCATTTGTTGATTCATTGCCCAAGTGGCCACAATGGCCAGAGTTCAGCCAATCTGAAACCAAGAGCCAGGAACTTCCCCAGGTCTCTCACAAAGGTTCAGGGTCTCAAGGCTTTGGGTCGTCTTCACCCCTTTCCCAGGTCACTAACAGGGAATTGAATAGGAAGTGGAGCAACGAAGACATGAACTGGCACCCATGTGGGATCCCAGCATTTGTGTGGCGAGGACTGTAAGATCCCAGCATGTGCAAGTTTTTGATACATGATCAAAAGGCAGAATGCTGGGCCCCGCATGGTAACCTTGCAGCTAAAGTCCTCACCTTGCAAGTGTCGGAATCCCATATGGGCGCCAGTTCTAATCCAGGTGGCCTCACTTCCCATCCAGCTCCCTGCTTGTGGCCTGAGAAAACAGTAGAGGATGGCCCAAAGCCTTGGGATCCTGCACCCACGTGGGATATTTGAAAGAGTCTTCGGGCTCCTGGCTTTGGAACGGCACAGTACCGGCCACTGTGGCCACTTGGGGAGTGAATCACCAGATGGATGATCTTTCTGTCTCTTTCCTCTGTATATCTGATTTTCCAATAAAAAAATAAATACATCTTTTGTTAAAAAAAAAAAGGCAGAATGTCAGGATCTCCAGAGGCTTTCTCCTGGCAACACCCACATGCTCCAAGTTCTTAACTTTACTACCTGCTTCAGCAGGTGCAGATGTGCACAGACATACAGAGATATCAAGTGGCAGGCTGGTTTCTCAGAAAGTCCAAAAAGGAAAGACTACTTGGATATCAACATGACTTGTACTGAGTGACAACATTTCCAAAAACGTGTTGTCTTTGAGAAAGGTTATTTTAGCATTCCAAGAAATCTCATAATTAAACCAGACTCAACTTCTCAACTTATTGAGGACTAAAAGAACAGAAGATTTTCCAAACTACTAAGACCAAGCTCAGTGTTCCAGGTATTCCCTCTGCCATAAATGCAATATAATTAACTGCAAAATAGGGAGATAATGCACCAATTTTCACTTAAAATGTATTGGTATACATTCTCAGCATTCTCAGACTGTTGACATCCCAGAAAATGTTGACACTGAAGGGGCACACAGTAACTGTGAAGGGGCCAAGAGGAACCCTGAGAAGGGATTTCAATCACATTAAAATGGAACTCAGCCTCCTGGGAAAGAAAAAGGGAGTCCAAGCTGACAAATGGTGGGGAAACCACAAGCAACTGGCCACTGTTCACACCTTCTGTAGTCACGCCTAGAACATGATGAAGGAAGTTAAACTTGGCTTCCAATACAAGATGAGGTTCATGTATGTTCACTTCCCCATCAACATGGTAATTCAGGAAAATGGGTCTCTGGTGGAAATCTGGAATTTCTTGGGTTAAAAGTACATCTGAAGGGCTCAGATGAAGCCAGGTGTTGCTTGTTCAGTGTCTCAAACCCAGAAAGATAAATTAGTCCTGGAAGGAAATGATATCAAACTTGTTTTAAATTCAGTTGCTTTGATTCAGCAGCAACTACAGTTAAAAACAAGGATATCAGGAAAGTTTTGGATGGTATCTATGTCTATGAAAAGGAAACAGTTCAGCGGACTGATGAGTAAGATCTGAAAGTTGCCCAGCTGTTGAAGTAAGGACTCTGGATTGTTTCTTGTGTTATTTTAATATTGCAATAAAAGATCTACTGTTTTTATACTGCCATAAGTTAAAAAAGTATTGTTATGAAAAAATAAGATTAAGAAAAAATATATTAGTATATTCAGCTTTACAGCCTACCTTCCCCACATATTCTTCCCTCTATTCAGCAGTGTTTGCATATCTATGTGAACACTTGCCTATTTTAATGCTTACTGTGATACATGGCTAAGTGATAGCTCAGAGGGGATGGGATTTCACTTCACCTGGAGAAGGCTCCAGGGTAATTTCATGAAGGCTCAAGTGAAAATGGAGCCAGGTAGTAAAACAGGACTAGGAATGAGGTTGGAGAATAAATCCACGCCATGGGAGGTGGTACTGTCTCTCTAAAGCCTGGGTCTGGCTATGCCATCGATAGCAATAGCCAAGTGTCATCATGAAGGCAGAATACATAAAAGAGGCAGAACAAGAAGAGGATAAAAATCAATAAATGATGGGAAAGAATTAAGCTCAGAGAAAACACATCATGGGAAATCACCTTTACTGATCTCATTACCCCATCATTTTCTGTACTGAGAAAAGGGCAGTTGGTTGCTCTGAGGACTGTTGCAGATCAAACACAAGGAAATGCATGTCACCATCAGCCATGGAATTGCAATGTAATTTAAAGAAGTTTCTCACAGTGGTGATTAAATATTGACATTTAAATTGGAAAATATTAACAATGCCTGCTGGTGTGGATGTGGGGAGTAAAGTACCCTACTCCATTATTGTGGGAATATAGGTTAGTGCAGCCACTATGGAAGTCTGTATAAAGAATGCTAAGATAACAGAAAATGGATCTACCATATGATTGCACTATCCTAGTCCTGGGAATATATCTAAGGGAGTGAAATCTGCATATGAGAAAGTGACCTGCAATCCTATATTTATAGCAACACAATCTATAATAACAACTCAGAACTCATCAAAAGAGGATAAAGAAACTGTAGTACATCTACTCTATGGACTATTACTCAGCCATATAAAAAGAATGGAATTCAACCATTTGCAACAAAATGGTCCCAGCTAGAGACTATGACATCTAGTGAAAGAAGCCAATCACAAAAGGATAAATATCATATGTTCTCTCTGATATAAAGTCACCTTCATGCAAAGTACAAGATAAATATATATACAGAGAAAAATCCCTGCTTGTGACCTGGGAAAGCAGTCAAAGACGGCCCAAAGCCTTGGGACCCTGCACCCATGTGGGAGACTCAGAGGAGATTCCTGGCTTCAGATTGGTTGAGCTCCAGATGTTGTAGCCACTTGGGGAGTGAATCAGTGGGTGGAAAATCTTCCTCTCTATTTCTCCTCCTCTCTGTGTATCTGACTTTGCAATAATAAGAGAGAGAGAAATACTGCCTTCAGAAGGAAACAAGATACATTAGGAGACTGAAAACTTTTCATTTCAAGTACGTAAACATTAATCATGAATCACTGCATGATATACATACACACATACACACATGTGCTGTCGCTAATTATACATACATAGACACACAAACATATCCAGTTTTGGAGTGAGGTAGGGTTTTAAATGATCTCTCACCCACAGATAATAAAGCATAGACCAGGTGACAGTTGGCTTCAAAATTAACATCCCTAATTGCTTCGAAATGCATCTCATGGGTCCCTAAATTGGGAATGATATGGATTGATGCGTGCTGGTTTCCTAGAACTCCCACAGGTTTTGAAATATTTTTATGAGCTAGAAATAAAACTGTCTAATCGTCCTGCAGACAGTGCTGGATTTCATGAGCTTTGGGAATTATCTTGATGAACACACACAGGGCGGTGTAGCTTTGTACCAAGGCATATTCTGAAGGGAGTCTTGGTTTCAACACTTTTTTTCTTCAGAAATTTTAGACACTCTTGAGATGGAATTAATGAGACAGAGTGAGAGTTAAGTTATAAAGCAAATGTAAACAACTCAAAGTCTCACTTTGCTGTGTCTTACGTAGCAGGTTGAAATGCTTTCTTTTTTTTTCTCTCTCTCCTATAGAGAAAAAAAATTTTCTTATCTCATGCAACATAGGAGTATTTCTGAGATTCAGGTTTTCATATATCCCGAAATAGGAACTAGATCATATCACTTTTACTCTAAGTTCTTATTTTCAGGTCTATTTTTGACATGATTCTCCTCTTTAAGCTGTGCTGTGCCCATAAAGTCACAGGCATTCACTAAGGCATCCATGAGCCATGCTGTCTGCTGACATACCATGCGTGGCCCATGAGTTCTGTATGGCTGAACACAGTGGAATGGGCCCAGTTGGTTGCACCTGCAGCAGCTTCACTGGTGCTGCTCGTATCTTACATCTCCTGGGGCTGCCTTTCCAGTGCCTACCACTGCACTGAAAGCAGAACAGGTAGTCAGGATGTGTCTCGTAAATAAGCAGCCATGTTAGCAATACAAGTTAGGCTTCACTATTCGCTCAGAGCAGATTCTTCTTATCTCTTACTGAATTTCATTTTGGTAGAAAACACCACATGTTTACAAGTCTAGACAATATTTCACTGATAGAAATAGGTACTGGAGAAAAATGAGATTGTTAGCTACCAGGACAGAATGACAGCTCCCATGAATTGAAGCCTATTTATATCTCTGAAGATAAAGAGATACACAAATTCTCTCTCTCTTACACACCCACAGACATACACAAACATGAGTACTACTTTTTAAAAACATGTTTACTCTCCTTCTCATGGCCTTCTTCCTAGCGACCTGCAACCATTCAACCTAAGACTTAACAGACCACGTGTTTTACAACACACACACTGGGCTAAGCAAGTAAGATATTAAAAAAAATAAGCACACATAAACTGCAGTGTATGACATCAAGGAGCAAATACAAAACTGGAAAAAGTGAAAAGTGGGCACAAACAACACACTGAATAGCAATTTTCCTTAAAATACATGATCACTTAAATTAAGGCAAACATATGGTATCTAACCTTTTGGGATTGACTCATTTCCCTTAGCATAATGGTTTCCACTTTGGCCCATTTGGCCACGAAGAACTGCATTTCGTTTTTTTTTAATAGCTGAGTAGTAGTCTATGGAGTAAATAAACCGTAAGTTGAAATGCTGTCAATCTGAAAAAAGGTACCTGTAAAATGCAATATTATTTCAACCTCTAACAACCTCATGCAACAACATATTGTGATATAATCAATGAACCAACCATCAATGTGAGTCAGACTGCTCATGATCTACATCAAAGAACTGTAAAACCTAATGCACTTTTAAGACCCTATGCTTCTCAGTAATGGGGAGGGAGAGCAGAGAAATCTTCCATCTCCCTAGAATGTGTGAGGCAGACATAAAGCATAACCTATCAAGAACATAACAGGTAACTTATAGACAACAGACTCGAATTAGCATTAGACAATAGTAAAACCACAAAGACATAGGGGGTAGCAAGAGCGATCCTGACAACCTTTTAACAGGAGGTCATATGCACAGAACAGGGGGGAACCCAGAGTGGAGCAGGTGGACAAGAAGAGGCTTGTATCCCAACCCTGAGACTCCTGGATCCTCACCAAAGACTATCAGTATGGGCACCAAGGACTACATCCCAACTGCCAAGGAGACCACAGGGAATTGGAGTGCCTTCTGAAGCTGAGTACTCCGAGGTCATCCACTCCCATTTGAATCTCCCCAATGTGATAGAAGAAGTCCAAATTCCTCCTCGCAGGGCCCAATGTCACCGGAACAACAGCCAGGAGCCCTGAGCAGTCTACAGAAACAGACGAACAATAAACTCCCTTCGGGACTAGGGAGAGGAGCTTTCTCTGGTCCTTACTTAGTTCCAACTCTGGATCCCCACCCTCTCTTACAATGACCATCAGGGTCGCCCTGGAGCCCCCCCAAAACAAAACAAAACAAACAACAAGCAAAAATTAGGATAGACCGAGAACAACAGGAAACGGTCAGCCTGGACTCACACATACCTTACTAGGTAGGACACGAAAATAAGTTACTCCTAACTAGGGTATGGAGGATTTCTCTGCAAACCCCTCTTAACAGTATTCTGTGCCTCAACTGGTGACATATGACTTGTTAAAGCCATAAGCCAGTTTACACTATCCTAAAATCTGCCAAGTTCAGTAAAAATTATGCTTAAACAAAATAAATTGATAATACTAAAATTAAAATAGACACGAGACAGCTGAATAGTGTCCTATAGCCAGTTTAAGGTAGATAGAAGCCAGTTGTATACAAACTAAAATTGAAATGTTAATGAAGTAGTCACAGGATGTGGTTAAGAACCTGCATTTTCTAACATATCAATCACTCAATACAATGTCAATTAACCCCATAATGTTGGAAACTGTTGTTGATGTTATGTTATGGCTTTTAATTGGTCAGAACGATATTCTGTCAGCTATGCCTTTAGACCAGAGTTGGTCTCCCCAAGAAACTGTTGAATTGAGCTGGACAATAAGATGCTGGACTCTATGCATGGCACATGCTTGCAATGAAAGAAACAAGATTGAATTTGAACTGTAATACTGCAATAAGGTGGAGCAATCCACCATGGGGAGTGGGTATGGGGAGGGGATGGGGGAACATCAGAGCCTATAAAACAATGTTATAAAATGAAATGCAATAAAAAATTTTAAAAAATGCATGATCACATTTAGTTCTTAGAACATTTTTAAACTAATTATTGCTTCATCTTGGCACAGCTCTGACTGCTGCAGCCATTGGAGGAATGAACCAAGACAGAAGATCTCTCTTTCTTCCTCTCTCTCTGTCACCCCCAGCCCACCCCAAACCCTGCCTTTCAAATAAAAATAAACAGATAAGTTTTTAAAGACAAAATGGGAAGGATCTGTGAGAGAAGTACGAGCTGTACTGGCTGCCTGTTCCCACTTCTCTCTCAATAGCGGCTTCCTCACTAGTTCTTCTAATAGCTGAAAGGTGTGCCATGGCCACGCCCTTGCAGCCAGAGGTGACATGATTCTAGCCATAAAAGGTCATCTGCAGTCTAACAGAAATAAAAGTGAGTTAAAATGTAAGTTTCCTATTCAAATTATTAACATTAATACCATGTGTTTATTATCAACATACCCATCACTTATTTATGCTATTGGTAGCTACCATGTGTATTCATTTGCTATTGCTGCTAAAAAATTACCACATCCTTAATGGCTTAAGGTAACACAGTTGTATTATAGTTCTCCACAATCAGGAGACCTGGCTGAGTGTCCTGCTCAGAGTCTCACTGAGCTGAAATCCCAGGATAGGGCTAGGTTTCTGATCTTATCTGTGACGTGGGATCTACTTGCACACCACCACTGTGGGAACAGTTCCTTCCAGCTGTGAGACTGCAGTTCCAATTTCCTGGAGTGGCATCTCAATTGTAGAGGCTGTCCCCTCTGGTCCTTGCTGTGTGATCCTCACCCACCATGAGCAGACCACATGATAAAGCAACCAACAGGGGAAGAGCTCCGGCTTTGACATCTACACTCTCAAAAAGCTCCTCTGGTTAGATTAGGGAGCCAAGACTCACCCGGGGAGACCTCCCTTCAGCAGAATCTCTTCACCTTTGCCAGCCCACATGGCCTAATTACAAGAATGATAACCTTTTCTTCTCCCTAGGTCCACCCGTAACTCACAGGGAAGACCCAGAGTGGACACGTCAAAGAGTAGGGTCTGCGGGCAACCTCTGAATTTGGTTTACCACATCATTTAACAAGAACCCATTTATATACATTATTGATTTAATTTCATTTATTTCTCACTATATCCATTTAAGACAAATATTCCTAACCCATTGCACAATTGAAAAACAATGTGAATTAGTCATATGCCCTTTGGCAAATAACTTGAGCACTCTACACTGCACGTTCACCAATGGAACACAGAATTGCTGGAATCATTCATGTGGAGATATAACAAAGGGCAAATGCAAAAAAAAAACTCATAAAGTTATTTTGTAAATTAAAGTATTGTAGGTCTGCAAGGTGTCTTCTGTGTTTATAAATCACTCTGTTAACTTGACAAATGGATTTACATCTCAAATATAGTAGGAATCATGGGATAGGAGGAATAATGAAAAGACACTGATCTGGAATCTGGGATGTGTGTAGTTAAATTACTTAATCTTGCTCTGGCTCTCCAGTTCCTTGTTTCAAATGATAAAATGAAGGGGTTGGACCACACAGATTTAAGGTCTACTCCACTGCTAAAAATATTCTAAAACAAGGAGTTGGCTGGATGTCTGCAATTAGATTTTAAATCCTGAATGTAGGAAAACTGCCATTGTTTAAAGCTGCAATCCTGCAGCACCTAGAAGAAACAATGATAAAACTATCCTAGAAGCAATTGTTAATGATTCTTGAGAAACATTAAATTATAATAATGTGTTCAACCTCTCAATACCATTGCCTTAATAAAACAGAATCTCTTTGTAAGAGATAATAAAACACGGAAATTGTGGTTTATCCACACACATAGATAGCCCAGATAATTAACTACTGAGCCACGTCTTCAGGGAGCAAACACTCCGGTTGTTTCTGTACATCACTGTAAAATATTAATATCAGTGAGAAAGTGCATTTGTATGTTATTTACTACCATCCTGGATAACTCAAAAAGAAAAAGAAATTGAAGGAAAAATCAAGCTTTCTTAAATTGATCAACATTCCAGAGGGCAAAATTAATGCAAAGTCCCTCAATTTGCTTCTGCTAAAGCAAAGAAATAAATACATATCAAGACCATATAGCAAAACAGTTGACATACTGAAACTGTCCACAAAGACCTGTCAATCCTTCATGTTGCTGTGAAGTTGAAAGAGGGGAAAAAAAAATCCCAGCAATGCAAAGAGTAAGCAAAAAAGTCATAAACAAAATCATTGTTAAATAGGAAGTGAAATCACAGCTTTGGGTAAACGGGAGTAAGACTGAAGATGGGTGAGCTTTTCTTATGGACTCCCTTGCCAATTTACTAACCACATTCATTCAATTCACAGCCTGTAATAGGTGCTACATTTTGAAAGTGGAGAGTCAATTTGAGACCATTAGGAACTACTGTGAAGGGAGAAATGCAAATTGCTCTATTTATACCAAACTATGTTTCAAAATACAGATAGAATAATATGATTCTGTTACAATGGACAATACTTCTTATCACAAGTGGTCTTTATTTCATACTGAGCAACAGAAGTCAATACCTCCAGAGATGAAACAAGCCCTCCAAAAGTAATTCAAGTCTACCTGCTTTAATACCCAAGTAAATTCCAGAGCCTTTGATGTGTTTTTTAAAAAGCTTTATTTTATTTTTAATTTTTTAATTGGAAAGGCAGACCTACACAGAGAAATAGACAATGAGTAAGATCTTCTGTCCACTGGTTCACTCCCCAAGTGGCTGCAACAGTCAGAGCTGAGCTAATCCAAAGCCAGCAGCCAGGAGTTTCTTCCAGGTCTCCTATGCAACGGTAGGGTCCTAAGACTTTGCTTTCGGTCATCCTCTACTGCTTTCCCTGGCCATAAGCATGGACTTGAAGGAAAGTGGAGCAGCCGGGAAAGGAACTGGCACCCATACAGGATTCAGGCACATGCAAGGGAAGGATTTAGCCACTAGGCTATAATTCTGGGCCCGGAAGCATTCTTGCTACCACAGAATTAGCAGTGTGCTTTCTAAACAGAATCTGCTTAATCTGATCTAACAATGACAACTAGAAGCATGACATAAACTTAATGGAAAATATAAATGACTAAAAGTCTAAACCTAGGTTTGTAAATTGAGTTATCTCTTGGATGAACTCTGATCACTTGATACTGGGTGGTCATCCAATGGTGCTACTTACTTCAGTGAGAAAAAAACTGGCAATGTCTGATATAAAGACAGAATCAGACTTGAGGAAGTAAGAGAATAACTGTACCTGTCCCATACCACACTTACCCATCTCCCCATATTCATTATTTTTTCAATACTAGATACTTCAATCATTTACATACTCACTAAGAGAAGTCATCATACTACTTTGGATATTCAAATTGGTGGCAATAATGAGCCTTTTGCATCTCTGAAGTGAAATGGGTTGTTTGGGCTCTTTGAACACATAAATTCTCCTTCAAAGATTATACTGAGAAGTCTCCTGAGTTGTCCTCTCATGGAAAACCATCCTGAGCCTGAAGAAGCAGCTGCCTCCCATAGATTCAATCATAACTCTATTATCAGTGCATTTTATGTTTCACATTACAAGTTTCACCTGTTCCAAAGTATGAGGCATGAGACACAAAGGTAGACACAAATCAAAGATTCAAATAAGAAGCTATGATCTAACACAAGGCACAGAGAACACAGCTTGCTGAGAATAAGAGGGTGGATATGGGTTCTCCCAGTAACAGAGTGATTCACAAAAGTTGACCCAAAATAGTTTGCACATAGAAATGTGAAAGGTACAACTATAAAATTATTGGGAGAAAACTATTTGTGTTAGTTAAATGTTTTGTAGAAAAGACATAAAAAGTACAAACCACAAAATAAATGTCTGATAAAATTGGCTTCATCATAATTAAGGAATTATACTCTTAAAAATATTGTTAATAAAAGGGAAGGAAAAGCTACAGCTTGAAAAGAAAATGAAACACTTATCAGATAAAACTCACATATTCAGAATATGTGAAGAACTCTTATGTCTCAACAAGACATACAACAAAATTTTAAAATCAGCAAAGTATTTGAACAGATGTCTTACCAATAAAGGTAACTGCCAAGTAACCATATGAATAGAAGTTCAATACTATTAGATATTATGGAAACATAAATTACATCCATAATTAGTTCCTAATACCTACGGGAATGCTTATTTTTTTTTCAGAATAGAAGCCGAAAATAGTGTTGACAGGATTTTGGAACATTTGGAAATCTCAAAACGATTTATTGGGTAAAGAATGAAAAATGACATAGAAATTGACAACAGTTCGGAAAATTCCTGCAAAGTTAAATACATGCTAACAGTTTCATTCTTATGTATTTACTCCACCAAAGTTAGAACAGTATGGAGAAAAGACTAGCAGCAAAAGAATATAATGAAAAATTTCTGGTTAGTGGAATTGTTGTTTTGTGATTCTGATAGCAATTACTTCACTATACACATTTATTAAACTTCAACTAACTATACACTTGAAATTAGTGACTTTATATAAATCAGGTCAAAGGTGCCAGAGCTGGGAGGTGAGAATAAGGGACTGACTGCAAAAAGATACAAGGGAATTTACAAAGTTGGTAGCAATGCTCTGGAACTTGATTGCTTTATGTTTTGTTCCCCCCTCTCTCCCTTCTTCCCTCTTTTCCTTTCTTCCTTCCTTTCTTTTCAAGTTAGATGGAAGAGTAACTTACAATGTTCTACATAACAGTAAAGCAACTACGGTAAACTACAATACATTCTTCAAAGCAGCTAGCAGAGTTTTGAATTTTTCCAGTACATAGAAATGACAATTGTTTGACGTGATAGATATACCAACCACTTGTATCTGATTACTGCACAATGTACTGAAATGTCACACTCTAGCTCATAGATATGCAAAAATTACTATGTCAATTATGAATTTTAAAAATTGAATGAATGAATGAAAATTAAATACTGGAATACAGCAAAGCAATGCATTCAGATTCCTGCAACAAATAGCTTATAACCCCAAAATTTTACAGGCAGCCATCTTATCAAAAACTGTTGAAAGACATTCTCAGAAACACAAGTACTCAGAAAATACTCACTGAAATACTTGTGCCTGAATGAAATATCTGAGTTGTTAGGATTGAATAAAGGAATGTATGCACATCCAGAGAAAGAAGTAAAACACTGACTACTTATATAATCACTAGTCTACATGGTGATTCAAACATGGACACTTATGTACTTTTTAAAAGAACCTGCTTCCCCAACCTTCCACTTACTGTTCCATTCCCCGCCGCCCGCCCCGGAAGAAAATAACTATATAGAGGAGTTCAAAGAAGTGAAAAGAGAATTAACCATGCACTGTAAAGATGAATTGTCTGAATTTTACTACTTCCATAAAGGGAAATCTGGCATTGATTCATGTGACAATATTTAGATGTTATGTACTTAATATGGGAATTGTTAATATGGCACATATTAAAATCACTTTGAAACATGTACACTTTTGTTTATTCTTTTAATTTATATTTTCATTGACAGATGTATATATAGTTTAAAATGTTAAAGGAAGGGTGCCCATATCATTCAAAAATATGTGTAATACTATTTTCTTGCTAATGGAAGACATCTATCAAAAAGTGATGACTATAACCTGTTTCATCTTCATCTGTTCATCTCCATATATCTGAATAACATGCTTGCTTTGTCATCTCTGGATTTCATAGATTACTTGCTGGTTCTCTAGGATGGTAGAGAGAAGTCAGACCTTCTCCTACCACACTTCATTCTTTTTCATCTTATATTATGGAGTTAACATGATGATTATTCCAACCATCTTAAGCATATAAACATGTCTCACAGCACAGTCATGCATGCAGAATAGTTACACGTCTTTTCTGGTACTCTGTTTTGCTAAAGTCAATGACTATATTTTTTCCCATCAGCTTAGGCTTCTCTTGTTGCCAGCCTAGGTTTCTGCTTTCTTCATTTGGATCAGTTTGCAGTCCATCTGCTTTCTAGATTTTTCCTTGACTATGGCAGAAAGACAAAGTGCCAGGGGCAGAGCAGTGGGGAGTGGACAGGCAGAGCACTGCACCAGAGCAAAGCTTCTTGGCCTGTCTTCCACAACCAAAGCCTGTTACCCCACAATCTGCTCAGATTCCATATAAGTTGCAATCAGAGTAAACCTTTGTTTAATTAAAAAGCCAAGTTGATGGAACAAATGTGGGAAGAAGGCAGACCACAGACCCCACACATACCTTCACGGCACTGAAGCAGAAGGCGTGGAGTAAGGCAGCTGCTGAGATGCTCCGGGTTACACAGTAAACAGCTGACATTATCCCAGAAACGGCTGCAATACAAACATCAAGGGTCTTTGTTTAGACTGACCGCTCTCAAAATCAATAATATTGTGAAAATGTGAAGAGAAGGTTGTAGCTTTCAACGACATAGACTTGCCAGAGGAGCAAGGGATCAACCTCTGGGATCCATCAGAAAGCACCAGATGAGCAGGAGGGCAAGAAAAAGACTAAACATGTGTCAAAAAAAAATTCAAGAGGAACGCATTTAGAATGCACTCCAGCCCATTCATAGAAGACTGTGTGAGTGTGTCAGTGCAGAGACAGGGAACCTTAAGGTGTGAAAGCTGTCAGCTGCTGGACAAGCAAAGCAGCAATTTCAACAGAAGACAGGGAAAGGAGCAAAGGGAAGGAGAGAGAACAAACAAGCACACTGAATCCTTACAGAGTCACAGAAGGTCAATGTATTTGCTTCAATTTAAAGAAAAAAAAACAGGTTGAAAAATTAAGCACTGTCTCTATGTTGATGGGCAGTGAGATCTTTTTTTAATCTATCTTGGTCCAAATCTAAAGCACACCTTTGGAGATACAGGTTGCCTTTCTACAGGTACACATACAATGTCATACTCTTGAGGCTAGCACTGATCCACTACTGGGGCTGAAACAGAAAACAAACACACACACACTTACCTTCACTCACCCACACATTTACACATCCAGACTATTTTTCTAACTTGTAGTTTGGAGGTCCCAAACACATTCCAAACTGCAGACGATTACAATCTTCTAAATTAAATATTCCTTTGCTTGTGAATTTATTCAACCAATCCATAGAGATAAACTGCATTTGGCTAAATGAGTCTGGACGGCCCACCATCACCTTGAACAACTCAAATGAAGAAGCTCAACAGCTCAGGATCAAGAATACCTAGCAATTATCATGCCATTCCTTGCCCAACACTACCTAGCCCTTATCTGAACTTTACACGCCTTAATAAGAGTAGAAAGTAAACAACTTACCAGAGCCTCCAAAAAACAGCATGTCAATTTGCTCCAAAAGGTAAGTGCAGAAAGTATTGATTTGCGGGAAGAGCCCAAGAAGGGAAATTGCCGGGAAGCAATATAAAAACACTGAAAATGAACAAACAAAATGAACCATTAGCATGAGGCAGCTGGCACCAAGGTTTCTACTGCAACACTGCCTCCCCAATCCACTCAGGAAAACTAAAATCAGAGTCAGGTTCTTCCTACCAGGAGGTGGAATTGTGCTTGTGGAAGTAACAAGGAGCTGACACTGAAGAATATGACCCCAGGAAACAAATGCAATAGCCCTAGGACTGACAAAGACCTCAGGGATGAAGAAAGAGAGAAGAGACAAATCTTTAGTCTGAAATGGCAGATTTGTACTTTGGAGGATATGAAGATGGTAGAAAGAAGAATGGGGAAAAAACTATAAGAACACACAAAACAAGACCCAGCACGATAGCCTCGTTTCTAAAGTCCTTGTCTTGCCTGCACCGGGATCCCATATGGGCGTCAGTTCTAATCCACGTAGTCCTGCTTTCCATCCAGCTCCCTGCTTGTGGCCTGGGAAAGCAGTCAAGGACAGCCCAAAGCTTTGGGACCCTGCATCCATGTGGGAGATCGAGAAGAGGCTCCTGGTTCCTGGCTCCTAGCTCCTAGCTTTGGATTGGCACAGCTTTGGCCATTGCAGCCAACTACGAAGTGAATCACCAAACAGATGATTTCCTCTCTGTCTCTCCTCCTCTCTGTATATCTAACTTTAAAATAAAAATAAATAAGTATTGCTGGACTCAGAACTCTAACCAAGAAAAGACAGAAGACAGAACGGGACAGTCATTCATCTCAGCTATATGTTGGCAGCAAATTATGGGGCAAACGGAGACTTTATGATGGACCATATCAATCAGTGGACGACCTCATCGAGCGAAACGGGCAGCGATTCATAACTAGAGAACTATTAACACCACTTGGGCACATATCTCGGAGCATGCCCCACATCCGGGACTTGGGGTGGGCGGGAAACCGGGTGGGGCTTCTCCCTCAATGTCCCCCTTTACCTCAGATGCAGGATGGAAACAATATGGACATAATGGCATCGCCCACTTTCCTATCCCCCTGAACCTTTTTTTTCCTTTTTTCTTTTTTTCTTTTTCCTTTAACTGTAATTAACTATGTAAAGATTGTCAACAATACAATAAAAAAAAAATTAAAAAAAAAAAGAAAATGCAAAAATAAATAAATAAATAAATAAATAAGTATTTAAAAAGTAAAAGAACACACAAAACAGCAGTAGTTAAGGTGAGATCTTATCTTGCATGAGAGAGGGAAGCAAAAATTGGAGCCCAGACAGCTTCTTGCCTTGTGCTCCTATAATCTCAAGTGTTTGAGAGGCTGAGCATCTCCTGCATTCCAAGCACCCACTGAAGAACTGGAACAAAACAAGAGTTCAAGACTCCCGCAGAGGAGTAAGGAGATTGGTGATTAATCAAGTCACTAGAGCACAATGGGTAGACATGCTCTAGCTGGGAAAAGGAAAGTTGTGCTACTTCCCATCCCAACATTGCAATTGTGCAACCAGTTAAAAGACTGGTAGGCTCTATGTCAATGTTTTGCAGAAGAAATTTGCTGAAAGGTACAGAAGAAAGACATTGTACAGTGATTACCCTACCACTCTAACTTGCTTAATTCTATTTGAGCTGAGTTTCATTGAAAAACAGAAATACCCATGGAAATTTTTTAGAACCATTGTGCTCCTTTCTGAATCAGATTATGATATCACTGAAGTTTCATACTGATTGTAAATCTTCAACAAATGAAGGAAATCTTATTTGAAATCCAATGTCTAGGTATTGGAACTCTATTGTAAAACTAGATAATCACAGAGAAAAATACAGTATGGATGATAAAGCAAAGTGTTTTTGCTATTTTGAAATGTAGGAAGTGCAATTTTTCCACAGAGAAATGGCAAGAATGAAAGGATTTATAGTTGCCTTTCTCTTTTCATATAGCAGTTGAAAGTAAGAACGAGGGCCTGGCACAATTGCTCAGTGGCTAAATCCTTGCCTTTCATGTGCCAGGGGCCCATGTGGGAGACAGTTCATGTCCCAATTGCTCCACCTCCCATCCAACTCCCTGCTTATAGCCTGGGAAAGCAGTGGGGAGTGGCCCAGAACCTTGGGATCCAGCATCCACATGGGAGACCCAGAAGAAGCTCCTGGCTCCTCATTGGCTCAGCTTTGGCCATTGTGGCCACTTGGGGAGTGAACCAGTAGACAGATCTTCTTTTCTGTTTCTCCTCTTTCTGTAAATCTGCATTTCCAGCATAAATAAATAAATAAATAATTTTTTTAAAAAAAATATTTTTAAAAAATAAAAGTAGGAACAGGACAATTACTCCTTCAACACGCACTAAGAAACTATTCAAACACTTCGAAAGGTAAAATGTTATATAATAAACATGGTTATGACTAAGGAATCTTTGCTTTAGGGTGAAATTATATTTTGATTCACATGTTATTTTTGTTACGTGGCTTTCATGGCAAGATTGTAACTGTCTAAAGCACCTGAAAGCAGACTTTCCTCAATCAGAGTAGGTAACATGATACAAATACTGTTTTATTAAAGAAATTCAGAAGTATGAAAGGAAAGATAGGAATAACATTTAATTGTAGAATATATAATTACAAACATCCAAAATCCATTTTCTATGTTTTATTCCTTCTCTTAACATTGGAGTTGAAATCTCAGCCAAGAAGACCACATGCCACCTATTCCATTCAATTCCAGGGCCTAGGCAGAGGTAGCCTGCCTTGAGATTTCATTAGTCTTACTTCCAAAGTGGTGGCGGTGTGTGACAAACCACAGTGGTAATGAAGAAGTACAGGGGAAATTCTGGGTGTGGAGTGACATTAAAGGCATCCAAACATGGTAAGCTATTTAGCAAAGCATGCATAAAGAGGTATTCTTTATACGCAGTACATTAGCCAATGAAACCAAAACTAATGAAGTGAAAAGAACTGGAAGACAATGAATAATGACATGAGGAAAATAAAATGATAAAAAAAAAAAAAAGCACTAGAAGGTCAGCATGGAAGACGTTCTGGTTGTGGGTACAGCATTATAACTTAATGCAACAACACAGGAAGAGCAGCAGTGAACAGGAGGTACAGCCAGAACCAGGTCTTCTCTAGAATATAACAGAGGAAGAAAGCACCAGCCTTTAAAAGTCCCAGAGGTGGAAAACTGTCCTTGACACGGATGAGATTATTGTTTTTCCAAAAGGGAAAAAATAAAGAGCCCCTGTGACTATTTATAATTTTTCCTTTGAGCAAGCATTTTTATTAGCATATTGCTGAGTAGATCTGTAATTTTCTCTTACCTATTCCTTACTGTGGATGTCCCTAATCATAACTATAAATGCAGAAATTTCTGGTCAATTCCACTATTTATAAAATAACCCATATAAAAATGTTATAACATAAACCCTTTTCTTTTGTTAAATGTGAATGATGTGAAGTGCCATGTGTGTTAGCTGTTTCCAACAGACCACTCTATGCATGAACTAATTGTCTTCATTTGGATTAATGAGAACAGAGAACAAACTCCTAGACAAGGCACAGTAATATGACATGTGAATGTTCAGAGAAGAGCAGGAACCAGTCAGCTACTGGTTGTGAAACCACAGCTTATTTCCAAGGGTTACATTACTGAAGGTGCATATGGTAGGCATGCCTGTGTAGGCAGACTTATGGATGAAAATGAGGCAGACAATTCTAGGTTCTGAAAGGACTACAGAGGCCATTTGGAAAAGAAGTCACCCAGGGCACGGACCCCAGTAGCAATTGATGGCACACGTCTCTCCTAAAGCCTTTTGCAGTCAAGGATCTCCTTGCTTCCCTAGGCAACCCACTACATCTCTCTGATGCAAAAGACTGAACAATCTTCCTGCACCGAGCTGGAATCCAGCCAAATGCCTCTTACCCAGATTGGGCATCCTTTGTGGCATTAACCAGTCTCTCTAGGCCTGAGGTTGCTGCTATGGTTTCTACACTTCTTAGCTTGGCTACTTGTTGTTTTTCACAGAGAGTGCTAAGAATTGCAGTTTTCTCATCCAGGGGATAATTACAAAACCAGTCACACTCACAGCTTTTTGCTGAAATTACTCAAATGATAGCAATAAAAATTTCATTCCAGAGGTCAGCAGTGTAAGAGGTCAGCAGTCTCTGACCAACCACAGGAAATAAATGTTGATTAAAGAGTACTTTCAGCTTATCCTTCAAAAGGAAAATTAAGAATCTCTCCTTACAATGACAAGAATGTATAAAGTGCCATTATGAATACATTTTTAAAAAGAACTTATATACAATCACTCACAATGCTTCTGTATGAACATGTGTCTCTGCTGATTCAGTGTAATTTTTCCTCCTTCTCTTGTTCTATTATCTGACATTCTCTTCTTGTCTGTTTTATTTATTTTATTATTTTATGATATAGTTCCATAGGCTCTGGGATTTCCCTGCTCTCCCTCCTCAAATCCCTCCTTCTCCACTAAATTCCCCTATGTTATTGGTATAATCCTTCATAAACAGTCATAAGTCCATCATTCTGCTATTTAAATTTATCCTGACCTTGTAAGTATGGGCAACTGCAGAGAGTCCAGCATCCTATTGTCAGGTAGATATTCTCTTCATGTCTCTCCTTATATCACAAGAAGGGGCTCTTTAAAAACTTGATGGAAAAGTCATACAACACAAAGCATGGATTTACAAATGGGTTTGTACCAAAATAAATCTGTTTTTTTATTCTATATTTTCTAGCACTTTTTCAGGTATTCTTTATAACAAGGAGTTAGTTTTTCCATCTGCCCAACATTCACCTGCTCCATCTCTTAGCACTGCCTTGGACACACAAACCCTCTTATCCAGGAAGGCAGAACAAGGCAGGTGATATACCCTGCAAGTGTCAGACTGTTCTCATTCCTTCCTCATTCCTCTTTCCTACCACCTTTTTCCACTCTTGCAAGTTGACAGTACTGAGAAGAAACTGGAAGTGGCATCATAGATAACAAAAATATTGCACAAAAGGCATCACTTGTAGGGAAAACTTCATGTTCGCTGGTACTAGTACAAGAGGACCAAGTCTACTTAACACAGGAAGAGGAAGCACAGTTTACCTTCAGCCTCAAGATGATAAACAATGTCACATGTACCTAGTTCTTGCTTCTCTCTTCCCCTTTTTTAAAAATGTTCCTTGTTATGGGTTAAACTATTGAAGTCCAAATCCCCAATACTTGTATATGTAACCTTTTAGAAATAGAATCTAATAGTACTGGTCTGCTAAAGTAAGGAGGAAATTTGCATTCACAGACACACAAAGAGGGAAGATGCTGGGCAGGCACTAGAAGCAGAGGCACCTACTGGAGACAGGTCCTTCCTCAGAGTCTTCAGAGAGCCTGGAGCTGCCAATACTTTCATTTCAGACTTCCAACCTCCAGGGTTATGAGACAATAAGCTTCTGTTGTTCTAAGCTTTTGTGGTACTTTCACACAGAGGTCTTAGGAAACTAATCTACTTCTTTTCCTCCTAATAATTTTCATTTCCTCTGCATTTTCTTCTTTTTTCCTTGCTGCTCCTGCAGAGCAACAAAGACCACAGACATATCTTTGTTAGCTCCCTCAATGATTGAGGGAGCAGAGGGTGAAGGAGGTCCACTAAGAAATGACTTTGAACTGGCCTTGTTTCTCCCCATAAACGTCAACAAGTAACAGAAGATTTCCTTCCTCGCCATTTGTTTTACATGTGTTTCACCATCGTTTTCTGCTCCGTATAAATTCTTATGTTGAGCACATTCACTCCGTGGGGATTTTTATTGTTCTATTTCTCTATTTATCTTTATCCTGGAAGTCATTAAGGGGACTTGCTGGATTATTTATCACCATTTTTACTTGTCATTGTTGACAGAAATACAGATTAGAGAAAAGCTTTAATGAGGGAAAGGGAATCCCAATGAAAAAAGAGAAGAGAGGCATATTCCCCAATCCCTCTCTACTCTCTAATGGGACTGACTTAACGAAAAATAGTTACATGGTGTAACTCATTCTTATTCTTTTTTTTTTTTTTTAGAATTCTAAGGCTCTTATTAAGTACATTAAAGCTGTACTTTTTGAGCCTTAACAGAATCTCACATTTTAATGACACTATAATTTTGCCATGTCAAGAAAAGTGGAGCAACTCAACAGCATCAGCTTTTTGGGAGTAGCAAATTAAAGAAAAACAGGAATGTGGGAGATACCCATGTAGAAAAAGAGCAATGTGTAAGTGGAATATGTCATGCATTTCTTCACCCTGGATCTCTTTCTACAGACTGTCTACAAAGGGTACTTACTAAGCCCCTACTAGAACTTAAGTAAGCAAGCCCAGACTTCAGCTTTCCCTGATGTCTCGGTGAGAAATGATCTGAAAGTTCATTTTGTGTATTAGTTTCCTTAGTACTTAAAGTATATGCTTATGTTCATTAGCTCATACTCTCAATACATGTTTATTCAGTGCTTATATATACCAGACACCAGGCTAGGGGTTGATGATTCAGTCATGGGAGAACAGACAGGGTCTCTGACTTGCCAGGAATCAACAGATGAGTTAGTAATGGAGACAGACATTAATCAAACATCACAAATGTAAACAGCTTTCCATGAAACCCAGTAAGTTCTATGAAAGGTTTCGGTTGTAGGAGATCAGAAGCTGGGACCAAACTTAGCAAAATGGATGATAATTAACTAGCAAAGTTAAGATCATGGTAGTTAGGGCTGCAGATCAGGACAAAAACCTCTGGGAACTGTCACACGTGAATTCTGGCAACTCAGTCTTGCAGTGTGGGAAAAAATCACAAAATTTACAAGACAGAATGAGGTGCAGAGAAGATAATATTTTGACATAAACAAATATTTCCTGACACACTCAGAAAAACCCTTTTATACCTTCTCTGCCTCAAATTCCCATATCTTTGTGTGTCCTTTAGCTACAAACTTTAAAGCTACTATCTGTGAAAATACCATAGGATGGAGCTGGCACTATGTGGCATAGCAAGTTAAGTTTCTCCTATAGTATCTCATATCAGTGCCAGTCCAAGTCCCAGCTGCTCTACTTCCAATCTTGGTCCCTGCTAATACTCCTAGAAAGCATCAGAGGATGGTCCAAGTTCTTGGGCCCCTAAACCCATGTGAGAGATCCAGATGAAGTTTGGCTCCTGGCTTTAACCTGGCCCAGACTTAGCTATTGTGGCCATTTGAGGAGTAAGTCAGTGAAAGGAAGACACTTCCTCACTCTCTTTACCTCTTCCTTTCTCTGTAATTATTACCCACCCCATCCCAAAACAAACAAACAAAAACACAGGAAAGAACTGTCCTCCAAAGAGAACAGTCATAGCTAGGCATCCTTGTCTCTTCACACTCTGCCTCCAATATGGCTGATTTAAGGAAGCAGATAAGGAGCTAAACAGGGATGAAAAATGTAAAAATGACTGAAAGCCCTTGTTGGTGTATGTGTTTGTATGTGTATTCCAACTGACAAAACTTCAAACGTTATAAAAAGCGAAGTGAAAGACCCAGAACAATAGCCTACTGGCTAAAATCCTTGCCTGGCACGCACTGGGATCCCATATGAGTGCTGGTTCGTGTCCTGGCTGCCCCACTTCTCCTCCAGCTCCCTGCTTGAGGCCTGGGAAAACAATCAAGGGCAGTCCAAAGCCTTGGAACCCTGCACCTGCATGGGAGACCCAGGGGAAGTTCATGGCTCCTGGCTTCAAATTGGCTCACCACGTGCCATTGCAGCCATCTGGGGAATGAACCAGTGGACAGAAGATCTTTCTTTCTGTCACTCCTTCTCTCTGTAGATCTGACTTTCCAATAAAAATAAATCAATCTTTAAATTAAAAAGTGATTTGAAAAGCATGAATAAGAATAAAAACAAATATCCTTTGGCAGGAAGGCATTGGTGTGAAGCATCCTCAGGGAGATCCACCCCTATTTATTTTGTCCAACATATCTCCTAACTGAACTCAAAGGTCTCTGAAACCTGGTGTTGGACCCTTTAATATTAAAAAGCTACTCCACTCCCCATAGGATGTAGTTGGAAGACAATTGTTGAGCCTACATATGAGGGTGGGCCTGAGCTGGGTTTGGTGAGGAAACAAGTGAATAATTGGTTACCACCACTGCAGGAAGAAGACTGGAGAGAAAACGAGTCAGAAGGAAGCCAAAGGGTATAGGGTCAACCAAAGTTTCTATCTACAAGAACAGAGAGCAAACTGACATCACACCTGGGTGTCTTGCCCACTTCCACTGGAGAGATTCAGGGAGGTGTCATGGAGGTTGAGAAAAGTACAATGTGGGGACATAAGCCTTTAGCAGTCTCTTCTTGCCATAAGATGTCCAGCTGGGAAGAAGGAGGTGTGTAGGAACAGTTCCTTTGAAAGCTACCCTTTACAAATTCAACTGGTTAATGCAGATACAGCACTCACAAGTTATCAGGTGTGTACATTCCTTGAAGTCATTGCAAGAATTCTCAGAACATCTTCAGCCAAGCACTCAGAGACACAGCTTAATACAGAGACAGGCTTTTTGCATGATAATGACAAATATTACTACTTCTGTGCCAGTCACCTTTCAATAAATTACAGTAACTCTTTGAAAACATGCCACAATTTCTGAGGTAGGAGAAATTTTTGTGCCCATATTACAGTTGAATTTTGCTCAAAATCACACAACTATTCACGTGGCAGAGCTAGATTCATACAGTCAATGATATGGGACCAAAGACAGGGCTCACACAAGGACCACAGGCAGGTGACTAATGCAAATGAAGATTTTACATCAAACACTGCCAAGAAATAACGGCAACCAAAGTGTACTAGTGGAAGCTGGGAAGACAGCAATATCCAGGACTGTGCACCTGGATTAACAACAGTGCCCACCTATGCATTATCAGAGCATCTGTGCCACATGGATAGGCTATGGTTGCCATTCCGGTGGTATGACCATCCTCAGCAGGTGGCAAAGTGACCATTTTTCAAATAATTAACTCTTGATCATGGCCATCAAAATCTTTTCCAGTTTTGGATACTTGGAGACTTGGGTTCCCAGTCTTCTGCAGATGTGCAAGCCAGGAAGGAAAAGTACATCTCCTCATCCAACAAGCAAAGAAGGTGGTTTCTTCAGGTAGTGATACAGAACCAAAAGGGAAGAGTTATTCCCTCTCCCCTATATTTTTATCCACAACCCCCAAATTAACTCACCTATTAAGTGGTCTCTAGCTGATTGCAGGGACACTGGAGAGAAGAGCTTTAGGCCATACACAGCATAACTTGGAGGGTGCCTGGCTTGGGCCCCGGTATCAAGAAGCAGAATAAGGCCACACAGCACACAAAAATAGATTGGTCTGCTATATGTTATGATTTGGTTGTGTCCCTGGAAAACAAACACAACCTCTGAATAGTACTTTTCATTTTAGTTAAATGACAAATGCCTCATAGTCAATACTTTATGCCATACTAACCAAGTTCTACAGCATAACACATCCTTTTCCCTCCTCCACCATCACCATACACCCGAAATACCAGGAAAACAAAAAGAAAAAAAAAGCCTGATGCTTATTCTGTCAAATCAGAGTGAGAATATAACAAAGAATGCTTTGCTTCTCCATCTTAACAAGATTTACCTAAAAATGTAATTACTGGGCCTGGTGGCGTGGCCTAGCGGCTAAAGTCCTCGCCTTGAATGCCCCGGGAGCCCATATGGGCGCCGGTTCTAATCCCGGCAGCTCCACTTCCCATCCAGCTTCCTGCTTGTGGCCTGGGAAAGCAGTCGAGGACGGCCCAAAGATTTGGGACCCTGCACCCTTGTGGGAGACCTGGAGAAGGTTCCTGGTTCCCGGCTTTGGATCCGCACAGCACCGGCCCTTGCGCTCACTTGGGGAGTGAATCATCGGACGGAAGCTCCCCCTCTCTGTCTCTCCTCCTCTCTGCACATCTGACTTTCCAATAAAAATAAATAAATCTTTTTAAAAAATGTAATTACCATCCTTGGAGAAAATCTGCATCTAATTCAATGTTTTCCCTAACAGAGAAACTTCAATTCATCTTGTTCCTTTCAAATGTGAAACTAATTTCAAGTATTATTTGCTCTACAAGGTCTAACTTGGGCTCCAGTATTAAGAAGAAATAAAATCGTAAGTTATGGGCTTCAATTTCTTAGTTACTTAAAAAGTAACATAATAGAGGTACAAAGTTATACCCACAGCAATTACATAAAATGTTTAGTGCATCACAATGGAAAAATCCACTTTTTAAACTTACTGTATATATCATTTATATACACCACTTTCCTCTGAGGAAGACCAAATACTTTACAGTCATAATTTTAGCCCTCAAAACGTTATTGTGAAGAGATGTAGAAATAATTTTTATTCTTTTTCCTTAAATGACAGGAAAAATAAGAAAAATGTGCAAATCTGACTTTCAAGGAAAAAAAACAAATAATTTACATCTCACAAATCAATGCATAATATTCAGAAAATTCATGAGATTCAGCATAATTTATAAGACACAGAAAAACAACCAAAATGAAGTGGGCAGGGTGAACAGGGAAAGCATTCTTTGCAATTCACGAACTATCTTGAGTGCAAAAAATAAAGATTAAAGTGTATGATAGCAGAAGCGGATTTTTAAATCCACTCCTTTAATATACTATATTTAGAAATGTAATTTATGTTGTACTTCTTTTATTCTAGGAAGGGAAATACGGGCTTTCCATTGAGGGTGGTTATGTTTGATGCCATATCCAGTGTTAGTTTTGAAAAACACTAGCTTGGCACAGGGGGTTAAGCCACTACCTGTCATGCTGGATTCCAATATGTGTACCTGCTCAAGAGTCAGCTGCTACACTTATGATCCAGCTCCCTGCTAATGTAGCTGGAAAAATAGCAGAAGATGGCTGAGTATATGGGACCCTGCTAATCAAATGGGTGACATGGGTGGAATATCAGGCTTCTGGCTTCAGCCTGGCCCATCCTGGCCCAACTGGGCCATCGTAACTGTTTGTGGAAACAGAATGTAATTGGAAAAGCTTTGTCTCTTCCTCTCTCTAGTAACACCACCTGTCAAGCAAATATGTAAATCACACAAGAAAAAAGAAAAACAATTATTCTTGTATGAAACTTCCATTTGAATCTAGCTAACATAATGGATGTGGAAATATTTCTTTTCATTAAAAAAATGAAATACAAGCCCAAGTTAAATCTAAATCTGCTATTCAGTTGAATAGCAAAGGTATAGAATACACATTCTACGTGTGCATTAAGGCATTTTTCTCAAACTGACATGGTGTAGGAAATACAATCAAATCACTACCTTCCTCTTATCCTGATGTTTTCTCTTAATAAAAAATTTAAAATATATTACCTAGGAATAGGAAGTATTTGACTTGGAATAAACTTGGGATAATATTTTGGATCTTCTAAGTTATACAATCTTAGGAATGGGAATGCTTCTGTCATACCTCTAATTTATGTAACAAAACTTAATGCAGCCTCAGAATGACCTACCATCATCACCACATTCTTTCTCCCTTTCTCTTCCCATCCTATTTTAGGTCCCCAAACCAGCCCCAGCAGATTGCTAACATAGTACACAAGACACTTTCCTGCCTTGACTCCTAAGAACATCTAGTAATATAATTTTCCTGCTCCTCAGATTCTGTTTTCACAGGAGACTCAATTATGACAATGTTCAAGGTCTAAATTTTTTAAAATTTCTAAAACTTTCAGTAGAAAAATTCCACTCACTCCTGGTGAAACAGAATCATGATCTCATAAAATGTGCTTGACTCAGTCATTCCCCCATCTGTTTTTCAGCCTTCTAGCACACTATGACAAGAAATTGCAGATGGCAAAGAATAAGGTGAGAAAACCTAGCAAAACCTCCAAAGAGTTCACCTGCCAAGTGCAGCAGTGCATGTGGCTAAGGAACAAGACATTCCTAATAATTCTTCTAGGGAGATAGTGGCATGACCAATGCTCCAAATATTTTATTCTTGTGCGGGCAGGAGAAAAAAACCCTCTGTATTTAAAGAAAGATGGATTGTCTGAGAGAATCTCAATCCCCTCGGAGCAGACTGAACCATAGGCTGGCCAAACTGCCTTCATTTCGTCTCAGTTTTGCCTATGTGCCAGCTCCAGGCTTCATTCCACAGAGCAGAGATAAACCACCTCACATCTATTGTGTCTGCACGTGTTCCCATCTCAGCTACATGTCTTGTAATTTTGAGGACTGACGTGAAACAATAGCAACACTGCTCACTGGGATCTGTCCTTTCCTGTGACCCAGGCTCTCACTGCTTACACAGTTGGAAGTGTATCCTCAGAGCACCATGAGATGCACAAGCTGTTATTCTCATTTTTATACGAATAAAAATGAATCATCCCAGGCCTCCACAGAAATCAGTGGAAGAGCAGGGATTTGGACTCCAGACTGTGAGGTGTGTAGGTAGCCATGCATTTAGCACAAGCTTCTTCCAGAACCATCTAACTTAATTATCGTTTATTCCTAACATCACTCTGTAAGCACAGAATGTGAATATCTCTCACAGGAAGCCAAAGTACAGAGAGAGGAGAACATCTGTAATAGGCGAGGTGTCACCTCTTCCTACAAGGACTATGCGTGAAGTAAGGGGTTCCTTACTTGCAGGTGTAGAAAAATTAAACATGCTCTCACTTCCCTCTGTTCTGGAACTGCAATGTTATGTTCACCTACACTGAACTCTCATCCCTGTCATAAGCAGGGTTTGCTATTTTTATAGTTTCTTATAATGGTGTAAGTTTAAATATCACTTCTTGGTAGCTATTGATTTCTCTTTAGTTAGCAGCTCACCTTGACAGTCATCTAGAATGTTTACAAGAATAGATTTATTTCCTCTTATATGCAAAACAAAAGGAGGAAAGTTGGAGTGGCACCCTTCACTGTAAAATGTTGAACCCAACCATGACCCCTAGATGGCAGGTATTTTATGCCTTATTCTGTGCCTGTCAGAGAATCCACACTATTGTAGTCTGAATTGGGTAGATGCACTTTCTAGCCAAGAGGTAATGAAATGAACAGATTCCTTAAGTGTGGTCTGAGGTGCTACCATTCCTCTCTTCATTAGTTCACATTTTTCTCCAACATCATCATTTCCTTCGAAGGCAGAGAAAGACCATCAGAAAGAGTGGTGACTTAATCTGCACTCAATGGTAGAAATTTAGAATATGACAATTAAAAGAAGACAATTTGGAATGGCTACTACTTTAAATAATACTGGAACGGGCCCGGCAGCGTGGCCTAGCGGCTAAAGTCCTCGCCTTGAATGCCCCGGGAGCCCATATGGGCGCCGGTTCTAATCCCGGCAGCTCCACTTCCCATCCAGCTTCCTGCTTGTGGCCTGGGAAAGCAGTTGAGGACGGCCCAATGCATTGGGACACTGCACCCGCGTGGGAGACCCGGAAGAGGTTCCAGGTTCCCGGCTTCGGATCGGCATGCATCGGCCCGTTGCGGCTCACTTGGGGAGTGAATCAATGGACGGAAGATCTTCCTCTCTGTCTCTCCTCCTCTGTGTATATCTGGCTGTAATAAAATGAATAAAACTTTAAAAAAATAAATAATACTGGAACAAAGTGAATACACAATTAAATATAATCCTTTAATCAAGACCAACTAAAAGTAAGTTGACCTTTTCATTTGTCAAATTGAGGCTTCAAGGATTACTTCACGTCACTCAAAATCATTCCTCAGATAAACACTATCTTACCCTGTTGATCAAGGTCAGTATCAACAGTGATAAGTTATACTGATAGTATGTACTGATAGTACATAATCCATTACCCTTATCTAATTATCAGATAAGCACCAAACAAATCCCAATGGAGGGACATTCTACAGGATGTCTGACCAGCTCTCTTGAAAACTGTCAAGGTCACTTGAAACTATTATTATTTGGCAAGAATGATATGATATATGGATTTGGTCTTTGTCCCTGTTTCCTGGCATAAAACTATTAAAATCCTTAGAGTTTCCCAAGTGATAGTGTCTTTCTGTATGCTAATCAGTTGAGTGACAGCTTGTAGCCTCTAGTAGCTGGTCAGGCTAGGGACTGATCACCGAAAGGACCAAGACAGAATTAGAGGGTTGGGACATTAAACCCCACTCGCCAGCTCCTGTGAACAGGAGAGATAGGCCAGAGATCTAACAAATTACGTCAATATGATTAACACTCCATTAAAATCCAAAATTCCAGGATTCACAGAGATTTTAAACACTGAAACATATGGAGGGCTCTGGAAGATGGGGAGCTCACAGACAGCGTGGAAGCCATTTGCCTCTTCTCCTATACCTTTTGCCTTATACATCTCAGTGTGTTTCCCCGAATTGTACAAGCCACTCAAGCAAATTAACCAAACCCAAGAAGGGGTTCTGGAAACTTCAACTTGGGTTATAACAGAAGCATGGGTAAAATAACTTGGGGCTTACAACCGGCACTTGAGGGGATACAATCTTGGGAACTGAGTCCCAAGACAGGTCAATAATGAGAAAACTGAATCAGAGGTTATGCAGTGGGTGTCCCCTCAAAAATGATTCCATGCTTGGTATGTGAAAGAAACCACCGCTCAGGTGTCGGGGGATCTGTGTTGTACCGGTGCAATCAGAGAAGCTGGGTGCGAGCATGTTTTTCCTATAAGACAGACTCTTTTTCCAGTATCCATCCTCGTCCCCATTTTTGTTAAGTGTTCTCAGCCCTGTTTTCTTTTATAATTAGGCTGATTTTTTCAGGCCTAGGAAACATCTAAGAAATTTTCACAGCCAAGAGAAGCCCTAGAGAAATGACAGGTGAATGGTACGTGACATCCTTGATTAGAAACTCAAACAGGAAAAAGCACGAAATCAGAGTAAATTATGGATGTCAGTAATAATATATCAGCATTGCTTCATGAAATGTGAAAATACAGCATATTAAGACCAAAGTAAAGACATGACACAGGAGAAATGGACACAGAATATATAAAAATCTGTCCTATCTTTCCAATTGTTCAGTAAATCTAAAATTTCTAAAATGAGGCCAGGGCCCGTATTATACCAGAGCTCTAAGCATGTCATTATTAATTCTGTATTTTAAAACTGCAACACAGGAGTGCTATAAAAACATTTTTTCAAAATGATTTGTCACAATTTGCCACCTCTGCTCCTGAAGATAAGCACAAGGGCAAGGATTAGCTGGATTTATTAACAACCACCTCCCCACAATGCACAAAGTTGTGGAGTTTTTAAAAGTAGTTTGATTCATTTGACTGCTCTTTGGGAATGAAAACCAGCCTAGAGACAGCAGTAGGCGGTTTTCAAACTTCCATTCAGTCGCTGGCCATCTCCTTTCTGACGCCTTGTTGTCTGTAAAATGGAAATAACCAATTTGCTTTCTAAACATTTGCATGGTTCATAAGACTGTGAGATAAAATATTTGATGGCTATTTCTTTTTTCTTTTTTTTTTCTTTTCTTTTTCTTACTTCTTGAACTACCAGAGAGAAACCTTCTTAAATTCAGGGTCAAATCTACTTAGAAATCTGTGCTAGTGAATTAATAACTGCAATAAACATATATGTCTGAGTGTGTTCTTACCCTTGCAGTAAGATGAGTCATTTTTCACTATTTTCCTCTGGCACTCCGACTCAAATAAAAGAGCAACTTGGTCTATTCCTTCAGGAACTAGACACTAAGTATAACTCCAATTCAGCAGAGTGGCACAGGGGTCCCAGTAACCGACATGACAGATCCACAGAGATGGTGCAGCTGTGCTTGCCATGCCCCCTTTCCTGGCATGTTCTGCATTTTTTCTGAAAGTGCATGCAGGAATGTTTAATATAATACAGTACCCCTCACTGAATCACCCTGAAAACCAGTGACACTGAGGTGCGGTTCTGAGAAGAGTTTACAGGAGTGGGAGGATGGTGCCGCAGCGTCTCGGTGGAACTTGTACAAAACCTTCAGAGTTGCACATTTCTCTCACATCACCTAACCCAGATTTCTAATGATAATCACAACAATACATCTTAATACCCTAATTATGCTGCTTCTATTTATCCTGACATTCAGACACAAGGATAAAAGGAAAGGTATTATACGTAAACCAATTATGGGGAACAGAGGAATTTAACAAGATAGCAATGAATGCCATGTGATCATCCAATTATAAGCTTTCCTTAATTACTATGAGTTAAACATGAGGCATGACAGATTTCAAATCAGTTCTAATTCCTAGATATTAATTTTTTTAAGCACAATACAGGGAAGATGAAGCTTTCTTTCATTAGAAGGGTTTTCAGTGACCCCTGAGAGCTTGTCATAACCAAGGAGAGAGGACTACTGTAAGGTCAAATGTCAATGAACTTGGTGCAAAAGCACATGGTCAGAGTGCCTATCCCTCGGCTGTGCACGCCATGGCAGACCAAGGAAAGGAGCTGCAGGTCCACAAGAAGTCACCTGCACTCCAAGGTCCCCTAGGAATGCCAGAACACCAACAGACGTACAGTGGGAAACTTGGGGTCTCTGCCATACATGGATAGAAGGGAGCAGTACATCGGAACTGAGGTAAAACAGAAAAATGAAATTTAATCTCACATACTGTCTTCATCAAAAAGATAAAGACTGCAAATGTTGATTAAGGCTTGAAGGACTTGAACCACTCTCTCAATTCTGGTGAGGACATAAACCACAGAGCCCTTGTGAGAAACAGTTAATGGGTGCTTCTCAGGAAATTTTTTTTTTAAAAAAGCAACACTGGGCCCAGCGTGATGGCGCATAGCTAAATCCTCGTCTTGCAAGAACCAAGATCCCCTATGGGCACTGATTCATATACCGCCTGCTCTACTTCCCATTCAGTTCCCTGCTTGTGGCCTAGGAAAGCAGTAGAAGATGGCCCAAAGCCTTAGGACCCTGCTCCCACATGGGAGACCCAGAAGAATCTCCTGGTTCCTGACTTCTGATCAGCTCAGTTCTCACCACTGTGGCCACTTAGGGAGTGAACCAGTGGACACAAGATCTTATTCACTCTCCTTCTTTCTGTAAATCTGCTTTTCCAATAAAAATAAATTAAATCTTTAAAAAAATAAGAGATAGAGAATGACCAAGCAATTCAGCAGTTTCACTTCTGGGTATACATCCAGAGGAAATGCAAACAGTTTCTCAAAGAGATATTGACACTCCCTCTGTCCATCTAAGTGTTACTTACAATAGTCAAGATATGGAAACAATCTAACTGTTCACTAATAGATGAATGGATAAAGAAAATGTGATGTGTCTGTGAAAGGACTTCAAAACACTTCTAAAAAAGTAGAATTAAAAAAACCCAGGGATGGCTCTTTTATAACATGCAATTTTAACAAGCATTTTGAAAATCCCTCATAGGCAGGATTCCAAATGTTTCACCTGAAAATTGTCTTTGAATTTCAAGTTCCGCAACATTTTTTTTAAATTCCCATTATGTATGTACACAGAGAGGGAGAAAATAATCTAGCCTTAAAACCAGATATCCCAACATCTCCATTAATATGAACTCAGACAAAGCTACACTACATAAAATATGTTAGACACAGACAGAAAAATATCTGCTCTCAAGAAGAATATGGGAAGAAAAACTCACAGGAGTAAATGGTGATTACATTACCAGCTGACTAGGGATAAACAGGAAGTGGGGAGAGATTACCAAAATAACAAAAGATTCAGTTAGATAAAAGGAATGTATCCTGGATTCTTATTCCATAACGACAAGTACAGTGAATAATAACATACTGCATACCTTAAAATTGCTAAATAGTAGACGTTAAATGTTCTCACCAGAAAAACTAGTATGTGAGATGGAACATTCTACAACACAACAATTATAACATACCTCCAAATATATACATGTAAATAATAGTAACCCATGCTTACAGTAATTGGCATTACTACCATTAGTAGCTATTTACTGAGCAATGTCTCTGTGCCAGGCCCAGCTCTAATCACATGTACTATGTCAGACCCACAGGCCTTTTGATTAGTCTTCATTATACAGCATCTTGCCCAGGGACAAGCATTAAAGTGCAAGCATCAGGAAAAATGGCAGGTTGTATGTGGGCTTCAGTCTTCCCCATCAAATCGCCCCATCTTTCCCCACACAGATCCGGTGAGACAGCAAAAACTCTCCACACTGTTTACATTTCGCACCACAGACCTTCTCCCACCACTGCCCAGAACCTGACCACCATGTACTCGCTTCCATTTATAAATCCAAATGGTAGATAAACACACAGGTAGAAATGCTGCCTTTTGAATAGATGTTGGCCTCTCCTCGCAGCCTTCAGTACAAGCAGATCAGACAAGCTATTTGCCTGCACTTGAAACTTACATGAATCGGTGAGGCAGGATCAGGCTGAACACTCTAAAAGAAAAATCAGAAGTGTCTGTGTCATCATCTCAGAGTCAATGATACATTAGTGAGTACACATAATGTTTAGAACAATGAGACATGATCTTGCCTTTAACAGGGAGTACTGGCAGCTGGCCATGACGAGGCAGAAGAGAAGCACCCACATATCTTTGCAAAAGCCTTGATTCAAGGTCAGAAACCCAAGAAGAGAGACCAGGACAATGAGTAAAATTGCCAGCACGTTCTCCTTGACATCTTCAGTTCTGTACAAAATACATTAGTAAGAACAAAGGATGTTTTCCCTTCTAAACAGAGAATGCCTCCATTATGAAAAGACTTGCAGCAACAGCATCACAATGAATGTACACAAACCTTCGTAGATGGTTATGAGATTTTTAAGGCCATCTTTCTTTCCTTAATCTCTTGTTACATCAACAAAATCTGCATTTTAATCTAAGATTTATATCATTGAAACAAATAAAGTATCATTCTATTGAATCTCTTTGACCATTAAGCTGGGTTTACTGGCAAGAAATAGTTAATAATTCCTTCTAAACTATGCAATGCGTTTCTGATTCAGAGCCTCCTTGGATCTGTCAGTGGAAGGGGATGGGGTTTAATTCACACCTGGCTAAAGCAGACCGTCTTTCAGATATGTTCTGTGGAATCAACTTCGCTGCTCAGTTTCAAAAGCAGAGAGAACTCCAGCTGGAGAACTGAGAGGAACTTGTAGCCCTCAACATGTCAGCAGGCCTGGCTGGAACGGTCATCAGCCTTCCTCTTGTGTTGGGCAGAGATGGGTTGATCCAGGGGGTACACAAAGGGACAGGTGAGGTTCAGGATGTTGACAGGAAGGGGCTGAAGGGCTTGAATGAGGAACCTCGGTAGGATGAAAACAACTGAGGATCAAGCAACATGCTGGTCAAAATGCTAGAGGAGGGTGAGGTACAACTAAGAGAATGACATTGGGATATGAGAGATGGATAGTGACCTGGATGATGACCTTAGAAGCACAAGACATAAGGTGGAGCTAAGAGAAAATGTGCCTAAAATGGATTAAAGGGGCACAGTGCAGACAAGGTCAAGAAACAAAGGGTTTGGCAACCAAGCTAGGTCATTATCAAGAATTCAGAGTATATTTCCTACCCTACCAATTTTGTTCTCCCCATTAAATCACTTTTTTTTTTTTTTTTTTTTTTTGTGGCCCAGCACAATAACCTAGTGGCTAAATCCTCGCCTTGTATGTGCTGGGATCCCATATTGGCACCGGGTCATTTCCCAGTTGTTCCACTTCCCATCCAGCTTCCTGCTTGTGGCTTGGGAAAGCATTAGAGGATGGTCCAAAGCCTTGGGACCCTGCACCCACGTGGGAAACCCGAAGGAAGCTCCTGGCTTTAGATCAGCTCAGCTCTGGTCGTTGAGGCCACTTGGGGGTTAATAAAAAATCTTGGTGATTTGTAGAAAAGGATAATGGAGAAATAAGAAAATAAACAGGAACTAAGCAGAACTGATGGAGAACTGAAAGCACGTGTATTCCTATTGCTCCAAATCATCACCAGCATTTGGTGCTGTTTTGGATTTTCCCCATTTCAGTAAGCATGTGGTGGCATTGCATGGTTGTTTTGATTTGCAACACCCTAATGACAGATGATATGGACATCTCTCCACAGGCTCATTAATGCCTTGTGTATTTTCCATGCTGAAGTAGGTATTTAAATCGTAAGCCCACTTCGGGTTGTTTATTTTCTTCTTGCTGAGTTTAAAATGTTCATTGTGTATTTTGCATAACGGTCCTTTGTCAAAATTGTCTGTTGTGAATATTTTCTGTGGAACACTGGAGTAAGTGCTTGGGTACATATCTATTGAATGAAGGAAGAAAGTGTTGCAGTGATTTTACAGATGGGCAGCCGCTTAGGTTAGATACTGACCGGATGAAGTAGATAAATGAACATAAAAAAACCCTGGTGCTTTGTAGAAAAGGATCGTGGAGGAATAAGAAAATAAACAGAAACCACACCAGTCCAAAAACATCTAAGCAGAACTGATGGAGAACTGAAAGCAAACAGAAGAGAGAGTGATTATAGGAACCACAAAGCTGCTAGTCAGACAGAAAGCAAGTGTTTTCAGAACAGAACACCCTGAAGCCAAGAGTGAAGTGGGAGGCCTTAGCAACAATTTAGTGCTTGGTACTTGCTTGTTGATTTCTTCCCTTCTGTGTCCAACTCCTACAGTTTGGTTTTCACTGTACATACTTTTTCTTTCAAAACTTGAAATTTTGGTAATTTTACTTTCACCCATGCCCCCCGCTGAATATCAAAGGGAATTTATTATGCCTTTGGAAATTAAAACTTGGCTATCACAGTTTAAAATCTAAAACATTGTGGATATTTCTGTTTTTTTCAACAGATTTTTTTAGAATTTAGCACTCCTAATTAAGGAAGTGAGTTCTTTGAGTTTTCAGTCTGAGAATCTGCATTTTTTCAATGCTCCAAACATGGTTCTGCCCCAAAGGCTAATTTGGGGATAACAGTAGCCTTACACTGGTCCACAGCAGTCCCTATTTTATAGGTAACTATTTTGAGTTTCTTTCACCTTCCCAGCTGTGAGCTACGGGTTCAGGTAGCCCCTTCCATCCTCTTAACTGACTCTGAACTGGATAAAAACCTCTGCTTGGTAGAACTTTCTGGCTCTGTGGCAAGAAAGGGTGATAGCTCTTATGAACTAAGGGACTAAATTTTAGCATCTTGATTTAACAATATCTGCTCTGGCTGTCCTAATTTTATTTTTTATTCATGCCTTTTCCTCCTGGGCTCTGGGCCACATCTCAGATAATAATAAATAAAAGTTAAAGAATTAGTTTTATTGCCTAAATTTATTGACTCCTACAAATCCTCTATGATAGGTTACCCTCATTTAACAGAAATTTGAAGCACAGAAAGGTTTTGCAGCCAATGTTAGATCACAGCATCAAACCTTCCAGGGAACTGGATTTGATTTTCAAGGGCTGGGGTGAGCCTTTATAAAGCAGTTAGGACCCTCCTTGGAATGCCAACAATCACAGACTGCAGTTTCTGGGTTTGAGTCTTGGCTCTGCTCCTGACTCCATCTTCCCGTTAATGTACATCTTAGGACACATGAGGGAGACCTAAATTAAGTTCCCAGGCCCAGCTTCAGTCTGGCTCAGTCCCTGCTGGTATGGGCCATTTGGTAGTGAATTAGCAGCTAGGAGTGCTCATGGTTCTCTCTCTCTCTCTTTTCCCTCTTTCACTCCCCACTCCACAGTTAAAAAAAAAAAAAAAAAAAAAAACAGCCAAAATTAAAACACAAGTAAATAACTTCCAAAGGTCCATTCTATCCAGAGCCAGGCTCTCCCCATGCCAAGGGAAGAAAACAAAACAAAACAAAACTACAGAAACACATGAATAAGAAGGTAATGCTGCTTCTAAGTCATTAATGAACCAAAAAATATTATACGTTATTGCAAATTGTGAAAAAAAAGGGGGGGTTAAAGCTGTAAAACTACATTCTTTTAAAATCTGCAGTAATATCTATCATCCTTCTTTAGAATCAATGAGATCTTCATTTAGCTTTTTTGTCACTAGGTAGATTGTAAGAAAAAAAAGAAATCTATAGAAAAATTTGTTTTTCATATAATGGGTTAAAAAAGCTATTCCAACTTAAGTAATATTCTTTTTAACAAAAAAAAGATAATATTTTTAAAATGCCTCATCTAACAGAATACATTATCTTGGATTATTAGTTAAGTATTAAATGTTGCTGTTAAGTGTGAGCCCTGTGGGCAACAGCAGTATTATAAAAACCATTATAACCCCATTCCCTGACTCATGGGTCCTAAAATTTACTGTTGTAATTTTGTGTGACTATCATTTTTTGGTATATGATCACATCATATAAGACATTTGTATAACAAGTAGTCACTTGGGGACCTGCAGTAGTAAGGCAGGCAGGCAGCCCTGCCATGGCCGCTACTGGCTCACAGCATCTGCTTAGGACAGTATGAGCAACAGCATATTCTATTCTCTAACCAACCTTTCTATCAGACCTATCCTGTGCACATTCTGAGGAAGGGGAATATCAAAATGGAAAGCCCCTGACTATGCCATCTCTCAAGCCTGCCGTAACCAGTCTTCACGTCACCTCATCTCTCTCTCCTCCCAGTCACCAAATCTGCAACCCTGAAGCTTTTGTCTTTAAGGACCATGGTCACGGGAGGTGATTATGAGGTAAGGAGCTTAACGTAAACCTTAGTATTCAAGTCAGTGCACATCACAGAGAAATGAAAAAAGGGAATCATAATTTCCCAGGAAAGAAACAGAGATTATCTGCCTCTATTTTTCCTTTCTCACCCCAGGCCCACACATGGCCAAGCCAAGTGTAAGCTACACACTGAACCACAAACTTTCCTACAAAAATGAGAAAGAACATTGAGTGGTAAAAGAATAGTACTGTCCCCAGCGCTAACTTCAAACCATATTATGCAATTGTTACATCTCCCATTTTGCTAGGTATGATTGCCATGTTTGGGTTGGGATCTTACTCTTTTGACTTTTGGTTCACAGCACAGGCAGTATACATCTGGTAAAGTCTCTTGGCATCCTAACAATAAGCAGTAGTTTTCTTTTTAAAGCATGCAAGTGTGTACTACCACATCCCCACTGTATCTTTGGACTGTACCTCTGCACACTCAGTTGCTTACCGATCAAGTAACGCCAACAAGGTAAGTCGATCATACCAGACTTTAATCCACTTTCCAGGGAAAATGATAAATTTGTAAAACTGCTCTCGATTAAATTTTCCTTGTGTCGAAGAACATGATGAGTCTTCCAGATCCTGACTCACATGCTTTCAGATGGAAAAAGAAGCAAGTATAAAGGTTTTCAATTTGGCATGCCATTGTAACAAGCACACATCGTAATTTAAAAACATGAAAAGCAGATGTTCAAATTCTGAAATGTAAACTAACCTTCATTGAGTGGAACTCTAAGAATATAATAACCGGGTCCAGGGCAAGGTAGCCTAGTGGTTAAAGTCCTTGCCTCACACTCGCCAGGATACCATATAGGTGCCGGTTCTAATCCGGGTGCCCCACTACCCATCCAGCTCCCTGCTCATGGCCTGGGAAAGCAGTCGAAGACGGCTCAAAGCCTTGGGACCCTGCACCCATGTGGGAGACCCAGAAAAAGTTCCAGGCTCCTGGCTTTGGATAGGTGCAGCTCCGGCCGTTGCGGCCACTTGGGGAGTGAATCAATGGACGGAAGATCTTCCTCTCTGTCTTTCCTCCTCTCTGTATAGCTGACTTTCCAATAAAAATAAAATGAATCTTAAAAGTGAAAAAGAATATAATAATCAACAGTAAGGGCCTTGCATATCAACATGCTCCAATTCCATTACAATGTACCATTAAAATTATGCTACTCATCCCATCAAAACACTGCTCTTTATTAAGTTTAAGACACTGAAAATTAAAAATTCAACAAAGAACTCAACCAACCATATCAAATGACTTAATCCTTGAAAAATGTGCCACTTAATACAAAGTAATGAAAAATGTTCACATTGCACATCAGTGAAGCATACATTAAGAAAAATTGAAATATTTGGGTTAAAAACCTATACTGATACAACTGAAATGTGGAAAGATTCAGATCCCGATTTTAGAAGTTTTAGCCCAAATTCATTTGTAAACAACTCTACAATAACTCCAGTGAAAATTAATACAATTGTGAAAAAAATTCATCTTCATTGATCTATGCGACACTTCACAGTGTGGCAGAATGCTGGAAAGAGGAATGTACTAAAGAATACAGCAGACAGTTCAACCACAAAAATCAGATGCTAACTAGATCAAGACCACGCCATACACACACTGAAGAGAACTAGGCTCGATTCCAGAGCAGTGCAGGGGTCACAGAGCTTGATGAAGTGAAGCCAGAGAAATCTCCCCAAACAAGAGCACAGAAAACAGGAAAGAAAAACTTGAAAGGAGAAAAATCAAGTTACCTATTCTGATGCCTGATACCCCTATTTAAAGTGTGAGTTGTTCAAACAAACTGTTACTATGGCATTCCCAAGCATGATATTTGCAATCAAAAACTAATTTTTACTTCATGTATTCATTATCTGTGAGGAATAAGATGTTCTATGCTACTAAATTTCCCAGAAAACCAACAGTTACACTCTTTAAACTGGATTATTTAATATTAGCCTCTGATTTAGCCATCTTACAAAATTCTGTGACTTTATTCCTGTGCTCCTCGAGCATTTTCTCTCTGTGTCAGGTTCATGTGCACTCAGTGTTCATACAGCCCTATACAAATCAGCAAAGGTCCCAAGGACTCTCTATGCTGAATACTACTAGGGACCATGCTTTAAAATGCTTTTATTAAATAATAAATAGGCAGAAATGCATATTTTAAAAATGTGCATAACATACAATGGAAGTCAATGAATATATGGCTACCACTGAAATTAAGAAAAAATAAGTCATTATTACCATTGAAGTTCACTGAGATCAAGTTCACGGTCACACCCTCTTCCTTCCCTCATATATTTTATGTTTAAGATTCCCTGTTTTTCTTCTTTTGCTATTTCTATACCCAAAATTTCTATATTTCTTAATTTTATGTTTTTTAATGTATACCTTTCAGATTATATTGTACTTATCTTTTGCAAATCAGTGTTTGCTTTTTTCCCTCTTGACATTATGTTCTTGGGACTGATCAGGCTTTGTTTTGTATCTGCAATGTCAATTTTCAAAGTTGTATAATATTCCATCATGTGGATTAGCATAATTTATTTAGCTATTTCACTGCTTAGCATTTAAAAGGATTTTTTTCAAAGTTTGGCTCTTCTATATATTCTTGGCCCAGTCCCCTAGCAAAATGTGTAAGAATTCCTTTAGAACATGCAGCTAGAAACAGAACTACTAGAAATATAAATATTCTGTACCAGGAAACAAGATAACACACAAAATTAAGAGTAATTATCAAATCATATTACATAGTTTTTTCTAAAGTGGTCCATGAGTTTATATTCCCACTAATAACATACAAATTCCTCATCATCCCACATTCTCACCAACACTTACTAATGCTGCACAATTTTTATTTTATGTAGTCTCTAATGGATTGCTTGTGCAGTCTCTATTGGATTGCTCATGTGCAGAGCCACAATGCTATCCGCTTAATTATTTTTAACTATAAAATTCAGCATTACTAACTAGGCTTATATTCACATGGCTGTGCAACACATCTCTAGAACTCTTTTGATCTTACAAAACAGACATTTTGCACCTGTTGGACATCCTCCCTCATTCCCCCCCCCTCCCCGAGGTCTGGCGGCTACCATTCCACTTTGTGTCTCTAAAAACTGGACTAACCTAGATATCCCATGTACATGGAATTCATGGCTGGCTTAAAGCCCGTGAGGCTCACCTATGTTGTTTCTTGTGTCAGAATCTCCTTCCTTTTGAAAAATGAATTCCATTTCTGTAAAATCACATTTTGTTTCTGCATTCATTTGTCAGTACAAGCCTGGGTTCTTTCTACTCTTTGGATATTGTGAACAACACTGCTATGAGCAAGAGTGTGCAAATCTCTCCCCCAGATCCTGCCTTAAAGCCTGTTGGATCTATACCCAGAAATGGGTTGCTGGATTATCTGTGTTAGTATCTGTTTGCCTTTTTCTTGGATTTTTCCAGAATCTACTTGAGGTGGGCTCTAATTTCCCATAGAGTAACAAAACATAAGACCTCAGGTCAAAGACAATGGGAAGAGGAGGAGATGGAAGAGCAGCCCTGGAGGGTGGTACTGTCTTTTCAAGGCAGCACACATTTCTCTTTGGTTTATAAAGCAGAAGGGCCTCAGGGGCAGATGCAGGCCACTTTTTCTCACTCAAGAAAGCTATCAATTCCAAAGTCCTTAGCACTCAGGAGGGCAGCACAGTGAGGGACTACTGCTCGGTGAGGGACTACTACAGCGCTCTCTGAGAAAGCAGGTTTCACTATGTCTCCATTCCCAGATGCAAATTCACTGATTCAGCTTATGGAGCAGTTATGCTGAATATAAAATATTAATGCAAAAGGCATTTGGAGGGAAAGCTGATCTATCATGGAGGAAATAAATAGAATAGGCTGAGCTACAGAGAGAGCTGAGACTGTAAGAGCTTCTTGTGTCTGGAATTCTAATCCAATGTAAAAGAAAGCATCATGGAAACTGCCTGGTGCTACATGAGCAGGAAGAGCTCCCCCTTTTAATGATGATGAACTTGTAGTTCACAGTCATCATCCCAGGTAAAAGAGATCCTTTTCCTGGATGGCCATGAACACAAAGTGCAGGGAAGAAACCAAGACACAGGGGAACACGGCTTATTGTCCTTGAGATGTAGCAATCCACATCTGACACTTAACTAGGTCAAGGGCAAGCACCAGCCAAAAACTAAATGCATTCTTCCAGACAGTAAGAAAATTAACTCCATAAGCTGAGGTTCAATATTGCACCGTAAGCTTTTATGAAGGTCAGTGTACATATTTATACATATATATAATACATACATAAAACAAGATGAGGTACATATCTTGTATAATATGTATTATTCCAGCATACAGTGCAATTCATTGCTTCTCCAACAAAAAATCCAGTTAAAAAATACTCCTCAGAATCTAATGGAAAAAATGTCTGACTTCTTTTTCTAATAAAATAACAGAATTTCATTTTGGGTCTCAGGTTCTAAAAGTCAGAGCTTATTGTTCTAGGGAATACTAAAAATGGTTCTTCGCTTGTTTCCTGTTACAAAATCAAATTGAACTGAAAGCTTTTCTCATTGTATATCACTCCCTTTTTTCACTCATTCAACAAAATATTCATTGTACAGATTGAACTGGTATAAGCCAGATACAATATATAATACATGCTGAAAACAGAAAGGATAAAAAGGCTGTTGCTATATCCAAGCAGAACTGGATGAGCAAACCTGCCCTAACAACACAGTGACACACCCATACACACATATATAAACATATCTATGTCTGTATCTGCATTTCCAGAGAGAAAGAAATTACAGCATGGGGCATATAGGACTGCTATCCCTGGAGAATGCATGAAGTAGAGGGATCCAAGACTTAGGCACTCCCTCGCTACCGAAAATCCTATTTTCAAAGTAATGCCACTTTCAAGAATGCCAAATAACCAATCAGGATTTTGATGCTACTAATAATTGTGACCAAATATTAGAGTTGTAATTTTGCCATGTATTATATCTAATCCTTAGAAACACTTCCTAACCCTTCCAAGTATATGTTACAATGTCCACTTAAAAGTTGATACAGATGAGGCTTTAGTGATGCTCTGGTTGAAGTTGCTGACTGCAATGCCAGCATCCCATATGGGTTCTGGTTTCAATCTCAGCTGCTCCACAACCAATCCAGCTCCCTGACAATGGACTGGAAAAACAAGCAGAGGATGACTCAGGTGTTTGTTCCCCTGCCACCCGTGTGGGAAACCTGGATGAAGCTCTTGGTTTTGGCCTGGCCCAATGCTAGCTGTTGCAGACACCTGGGGATTGAATGAGCAGATGGAAGATCTCTCTCTCTCTCTCTCTCTCTCTCTCTCTCTTTTTGGCTCTGCCTCTCCCTCCCTGTAACTCTTTCAAATAAATAAATAAATCTACAAATACAAATGAGATAATGGGTATTTTTCTTAGTAACTAACTTTCACCTCCCATGTCAGAGTAGGCGGGTTCAATTCCTGGCTCCGGTGTCTAACTCCAACTTCCTACTAACTCAGACCCTGAGAGACAGTGGTTATGGCTCAAGAAAAAGGGTTCTCACCGACTCAGTGGCTTATCCAGATTGTGTTCCTGGCTCCTAGCTCTGCTCCTGACCCAGCTAGACCATTGCAAGCATCTGGACAGTAAGCCAGTAGATGAGAGCTCTCTCACTCCATCTATCTCTCTCTCTATCATCTCTGTCTCTCAAATAAATAAATATTTTTAAAGAAATAAATAATATGAAATAGGAGAAGCCGAAGCTCTGATAGATCCAGTCACTTGCCTGAGGTTCCCACTGCATGCAGAGGCCTGTTAGAAGTTACAGCTTGGGCTCTCCTTGCAATCTTGCTTCAAGGAATCCTAGTGAATCCTTTTACATAACATGAAAGCTACCTCCATAGTAAAACAAACAAAAAGCAATCAAGAAAAAATACATAGGATTGCAAGTATGAAAGAGCAAGTGAAAAACACAATTTTAAAAAGGAAAGCAGATGATGGACATAGACAACAATAATCAGGATGATGAATTAGATTGCAATCAATGTGGTGCTTATATTAAATTTTAAGTCAAATTTGTGGCATTGAGAGTGAAGGACACCTAATGAAAACTAAAATATATAGGAGGACCTGTTATGTGGGAAAGAGTAGGTGACTAGGTCGCACAAATGCTCCCCAAAGTCAAAACAGGCACAAATTGTAGGTCCCCTTTCCAAAGAATCTGGAAAACCCCTGAAGGATCTCAAAACGTTTGTACAATTCTACGTAAAAGGGCAAGGAGAAGGAGTAGAAAAGTGAAGAACAGACAGTATAGAAAACAACCCCAACAGTCCAAAATCCGGCAGCTGGAACAGAATTATGGAGACTCTGGTCTGAGAGGTGGCCTTCTGGACAATCACCAGAGCCTGCTAAGAACTTGCAAGCAAACCCAAAGACCCCGGTAGGAACAAAAGGACAAGATGGAGCTCTGAATCAGGAACCCACTGATGCTGAGTTCTAGGATATCACCTTGGACGTCATACCCAAGGTAAAATAATAGCTAACCCCAGGATTTTCCACTAAGATAGCATAATACTAAGCAAAACACAGCCCTGTGCACAAAACAAGTATCAAAAACATGCAAGCGGCATGGGAATTAAATCTATATTTGATAATACTTTGAGGATAAAACAACAAAAGCAAATGTAGGATGACACTATTTAACAATGACGTTACTTAGCAGATAGAATTCATAATAAATCATATAGGTTCTAAACACATTTTTTAAATGAACTTCTGAGCATGATAAATGAAAGGTTTGCAAAAGTTCATTTTTTAAAGCTTTAATATACTTCCAAATAAGTGAACAGATATGATTAAAAAGTGAATGTTAGGAAATTATAATTACTGTCTCATCTCTTTCATCTCTATAATTATTTTAGCTGTTTCACATGTTTGTAAGTACTAATATTCTTATGAATTCTCACTAATTAATGATAGTAAATTGTGTTGTAAATGATTTTATTATATCAACCAGGAATAACAGCACTGTTATTAATAATAGTGTACCCATATTTGCAATTCTCATCAATACCCATCAGTTTAGTACCAAAGAACTGGTTGGCTTTCCTATTCCTAACAATGAAGGCAATAATAATAATTCCACTATTACAAAGTTACATACAATTATAATTTAAAAGTGTTTTCACCTATGACATAATCTCATTTCTTAATGTTAGGAAACCTGAATGACTTTGAGGCCACACCAAGCAGCAGTAAATGGAAGCAAAAGAAGCTAGCCTACAGACAGACCCAGTGCATCCTGGAGTGGGCTGCACCTACCTCTGGATCAGCAGCAAAATACAAGAAGTATTTCAAAAGAGTTACTCACATACTTGTCCAGATAACACAAAGAAGCAATGTAAGATTTTAGAGGTCATAGTAAAGAGACTGCAAAATGTACCCTGTGAAGTTAGATGCACAAGATGGATATTCTGAGACACAGAGAAGCACCTGCCTATAACAAAGCACTGAGTTATAACACAGGTGCACCTGGCAGTGTGATAAGCAAACTTCCTGGATGTCTGAATGCCAGCCTCTAGTTCAGAGGTCAGATTTCCCCAATTCCAACTCCAATCTGTCCCCTTTCCATTGTGTGCAGCAGTCAGGATTTGCAGCTATCATAAAGAGAAGGGATCCCTCCCCTTGCTCTTCATTTTATTAAAAGAAAAAAAACAGGTGACCACTGGGCACTTCCTTTGCAGAGTCACCTCATTCTATGCACATACTTCTTCGTATGAGGGAAGAATTTCAGACAAATTTTTTCTCTGGTCTTGGTTTATGTCTTGGCCATCCACTCATTACACCCTGTAGAACTTGATCCTCTGACAAGGTAAGACAAGATTGTATAGATTGGGCGGGGAGTACAGATTCTAGTATTTACTGCACTTGGGCAGTAAAGACTAAAAGACAGAGGAAGGGAAATAATTAAATAGTCATGTTCTTAGAAGGCTAAGTCTTACCTATTTTTCAAAAGAGACATAGCTTCCTGGTAACACACCCAGGAGGCAACGGAAGATGGCTCAAAAATATTTGGGCCCCTGCCAACTATGTGAAAGATCAAGATAGAGTTCCAGTTTCCTAACTACAGGCTGGCTCAATTCTAGTTGTTGTCATCTGGAAAGTGAATAAATGGATGGACTTTCTCACTCTCTTATTTTCTTCTGTTTCTTTGTATTTCAATAAACAAGTAAATAAATAATATAGCAAAATAAAAACCCAGATATTTTCCAAATCATGAGGGAAAAAAAACTACCTCCTTTTAGTAACCAAATGTCAGTATGAGTGAATTTCTATGGCACTTGGAAAAGCAACTGCAACCATGGCAATCATGTCAACAGCAAGATGACCTGGTATCTAAATGGCTTCTTCAGAAAAATGGCTTCTTTCAGGTTCACTCAATAGACTACCATTCAGTGATATATCAACTGCAGAATTCAGCAGACCTAATTCTGAAAACAGGCGTTCAAATTTCCTGCTTGTAAAAACACCCACAGTGGTTGCAGATGTACATACCCGAGGGGTATCTGACTGGGTCCTCCGAGCCACCATGAGCAGCAGCTGTTGTTGAAGAGCACTGACTGCAGGGTCCCCGGAAGATGGATCTGGACTCTCAGAAGTGGTGGTGCTGGAAGAGCTGATCTGCATCTCTCTGGGGGTAGGAAGAACAAAAGCTCTGGTGACCCAGACATTCCAGAAGTCATCTCTTTATTATAATGCCAACAACAGGACACTGGTAATGCGCAATGCAGACAGTAGATAAACTTCTGCAACTGCACATGCAATTAGAAATAATTAGAAATAAAGCATTTTTGTGCACCAGGCTCACTTTGGGCAGGAAGTTAATCACCCTGTATATTCGTGCCCTCCAGAGTTGGAATGTGCCTTGGGATAGTTAGATGTCAGCTGTGACAGGGAAAACACTCTGCATTTTCTATTTCTCTTTTCTTAAGTTCTGATATTTTCTTGCACAGTATGGTGACTATAGGTTATGATCATATACTCAGTAGTATCTCCGAAAAAGCTAGAACAAAGTATTTAGATTATTTCCACCACAATAAAATGAGATATATGTGAAAGGCTTAAGCTGACGTGACCCTTCCACAATGCACACGTGCACCAAAACATCACACAGCACCCTATTTTGAATATAGTTTTAAATATCAATTTAAAAGATAAAAAAATTTTACAAATAAATGGGTAGGGAGGTATTAGCAATAGGTTCTGGCCTCATCTTTTCTAAAAACAGTCATAAGTAAGTGTTGGGCTTAATAATTCCCCGATTCAAAAAATAAAAAACAATTCCCAGATTCCACAAAGAACAGTGATTAACACCTCTGCTATCCGCCCCCAACCCCAGCATTCTTTCTTCATATTCTCCCCACCCATCCCAAAGCAACGAAAGTACACATTGGTCAAAGAAATGCCTCGGGTAATTGAAAAGAGACATTACTAAATTAACTGTGGTCTATATCTAAACAGTATTATTATCTTTAATCACATATATAGATTGACAAGGCTTGAATGAATAAAAGTCTTTCAGCAAACTCAATTCTGGCATTTTTCCTTTGACTCAGAAAGCAAACACTAGGACATAAGAACGTATGTCTCTATATCTAACTCTAGCAGGGTACCCATACCCAAAAGGAGACAATTGGCTGCTTACCCCACAATCACTTTTAATAGAATTCCTGCCACACAACCCCATTTCATTCATTCATGACTATTGCTTCAGAACAAACCTTTCACCTGAACAGTGCTTCGCCTTGGGATATAAACACACACAATTCTAAGAAAAGTCAGCTTAGAATAGAGGAAGTCATAGACAACTTTTTCCAGCTGTTAAAAAAGTGACAAAAGTAAAGGACTGTCTTTCTCTTGGCCTTTAGATGCCATGTCAGTAAGAAACACTGGGAGCTATGGCAGCCACCACTGCCTCATGAGGGCCAAGCCAAAGAGCCACCAATCTGGGAGAAGAGCTAGTTTCTTAAGGACAGCACTGAGTGTTAGAATTCACCAGCCTATTCTCATCAAAACTTGGGGCTTCTTGCTTTATGAGGTAATACATCTCCTCATTTAACCCATTTTAAATGGATTCATATGATACTTGCAACATACACCAGCTAACACACACTCCTCAGCAGTAGAGATGTTACAATCATGAAACCACCTTCTGCAGGGCTGGGGCAGGCTGAAGCCAGCATCTCCAACTTGGTCTTCCTACACGTGTACAGGAGATCAAGAACTTGTGCCATCCTTTACTGCTTTCCCAGGTGCATTAGCAGGGAGCTAGATTGGGAGTGGAACAGCTAAGGCTTGAAGGGATATCCCTGTGGAATGCTGGCACTGCAAGCCGTGCTTTACCCACTGCAACACAACACCAGCCCCACATCCTGATTTCTAATTCATACATTTCATGGTAAAGTTTCCGACAAGTTGTTGAATCTTTCTTTTCCCTAACAGATGAAAACTGCAGCAATAAACACGCAAAATTATTTAACCTAAAAAATATTTACAACACTTCCATTATTTCCTACACATAAGAACCTCTCATAATTCTAAGATATAATTTATGATGGATGATACATTTAATAAAGTTTTCTTTAAAAAAACACTTAGGAAACATAGCATAAATGCCAGGGTTTAGGAAGTGAACTCAGAGGCGTAAGTACATGAAGTATGAAAATGTAAAACCCTAGCCTTCCATTGTTTGGATCATTGTTGCTGACCCAGTGCCTTCCCTCTCTGTATATATTAACTGTGTAGTCTCTGTAACTAAAGAACAAAAAGATCAGCTTGATTTACAAAAACAATGGTCATGCAAGCTTTGTAGGTTTATAAAGGAAATACTGAGTAATATAACTATCATTTCACACTGAACTACAACAGGACTAAAAGCACCTTGTTAATACAAATCCCAAGGAAACTAAATCTCAGCACATGGCAAAGCGTCACTGAAATTAAAACACTAATCTGACAGCATTGTTTGTAAGGAAGGTCATGACAGGCAGGAGCGGGACAGAAACATACATGCTTTTGTGCAAAAATCTAGCAGGTACGTGGCACCCTCTATTGTAAACTGAAATGAGCTAAAAATTGACTGCTATAATAAGGGTGAAAATTCTTCCAGGAAACATGATACAGAAAAAAGAGTCAACTTAATGTGTCAGTATTGCTTTGTATATATTTTTTTCATAATAAAATGTTTTCCTACTTATTTATTTGAAAGAAGACAAACTGGAGAGAGTGAGCTCTCTCTTATCCTCTGGTTCACTCCCCAAATGGCCACAATAACCAGAACAGAGTCAACTGAAGTCAAGTGCATGCAAAACCATCTGGATCTCCCACATGGTCTGAACAGGAAGCAGAACAGCCCAGAATTTTATAGGCATTATAGGCTACAGGCATTCCAACCAACAGCTTAATGTGGTGCGCCACAACCCTTGCCACGACTTAGCACATTTCTGGTTGCTAAATAATAATAAGTAACATTATTTTCATAGGTAAACCATTTACATATTTTATTTTAAAATCCCAGGTTTGGTGTTCTTTTCAACAGAACTAGGTTTAAGTGATTGCTCCATTACTTACGGTGACTATAAGCTTTGTTCTGCTAGCTCAGATTCTCACCTATGAAACACAGAAAATATTTTCCTCCTGGGGATTGCTGTGAACATTAAATCACACCATGCCTCTGAAGCCCTAAACAGTGCCTCCCATATATTAGTCACCTAATTACTATCCTTGATCTGTCTACTTCCTTTTCTTGACATACAAGCTGATCTTCTTTATCGTCACATTAAATTACAACATGGTCTCTACACTTTCACACAAATAATACACGAACATTAGTTGTCTCTAGCAACAGGCACAGGTTCAACAGCCTCAACTCACACCCAATCTTCTGTACAAAGAATAAAACAGTATATTAAGTCCACGATTAATTTATGTAGTGTACAAGAGTTGGTCATTTAGATAAAAACATATCAAAAAGATTGTCTTCTGAGCCCTATGATGAGGCCAGTTCTTACCATAAGCTCACACTGTTCTGTGTTGATGGGATCCAAGTCGAGTCAGGAGGAAATCCCATGCTTCCACACAGCACACAGGAAGCATTGCTCCAGAGGCAGAAGTTTCTTCTCTTTCTCAAATATAGTTCTCTAGGGTCCCTCCATGCCTCCCTCTATCCCTCTCTCTCTCTTCCTGCCTCACTCTCTCCCTCCCTCCCTCTCTCTCTAACTTTGCGTTCCAAACAAATAAGTAATTATTTTTTTAAAAAAGAAGAAAGAAGCAAAGAAAGTGCTGAGTTTCAAGAAACACTTTCTCCCCCCTCAAAAACAGCAGAAAAGGAAATATTCTGGGTGCGTAGTAGCAATTCTCTAAATGATAACACACAGCAGCATATCTGGTCTTGATTACTCAGTTTTCTGGTTAAACTCTGGTAAATTAGGCTCAGGACTATTTTAGAGATAAGTTTACTGAAACCAGGTTGAACCCAGAGCAATAGCAGCCAAGCGCTGCACAAGAAGGTGATAAAGATTGGCCTAGAACTAGAACTACAATCAGGCAGAATTATGCTTTCATATGGCTGCATTTGGGCCTCAAATGGACCATAATCATATCCTACTAGACTGGACTGTTGCTTTTGCCCTTTTAAGTTCCTACAAGTAACAGCAGTCCTGTGCCTTTTTTATATTTTCCCACTGACAAGAAAACCTTCTAGAAACTCTGCATCCTCCCAAGTTTATATAATCAATCCTACTAATGTCAGGAAGAGGGCCTCTCTTCCTCTCCATCCCTATCCTTCAGAATTCCTTGTTGGAGCTTTGGAAGCAAGGCACATTAAGGACGGCCCAGAAAAGAAAGCCAGGGCAATAAAGCAGCACTGTTCTGAAAACTGAGACCTGTTCCTTAGACATCTAGCAAGGATTCTAGTTGTTAAGTTTGGCAAATGGCTCTTCTTTTACATGACAGCAGAATTCAAGTATCAAGAAAAGGTGGCAGCAGCCTAAAATGTTCAGACACTCTGGAGTCTGGGCTCTGACTGCCCCCGTGTGGCAGCCGCAGCTGTGACCATGGAAATCCAATGACTGCAGCCCAGTCTTTCAGCAGACTTAGCCTCAAGAACCTCCCATTCTCAGGACACTGTGTCTTGGTGAATGCGTAATCTTTGTCAGAAATGCTCTGAAAGCAAAGTGAGAACTGAAGTGGAAAGAGTGAAGTCTAAAAGAAAACACAGAGAGGGCACAGTGATTGGCGAAAGCAGAAACTGTCCAATAGCATATCCCTGGACTACCTCTAGTTGGTGGAACATTTCAACCCTGTGTGATCAAAGGTATCTTAACCTGTGACAAGTTTTTTTTTATTCTTAATTCAAAGCTGTGAACATTTTTACTGATGAAACTAATAGTGACACAGCTATAGGCACGATCTCAAATATTTGTAATTGCAGCTGAAAACCTTCAAATTCAAATTCAGTGGGATATACAACTAAGCATATCTAACCCTGAGTGAAGTCACAATACTTTATTTTGCGTTTTGCCCATCAATTCGTTCACTTCAGTGCCCTTACTCCCACTTAGTTGTTGCAAACAAGAGGTCACTATTTTGACTAACTAAAACACAGAGATGACGATTTCTTGCAACTTTTTGCTTGCTCTCGTCTCTGAGAACCAGATACACACTTAAACATCATGACTTTTCTGAAGCTAATCCAAATCAGCAAGAGAGGTTTTATGGTTATAAAGGCCAGAGAAGCTGATAATGTCAACAGTAGAGAAAGAAATCTGAAGAGACAACAAATATTAACTGTGGGGATTCACTTCATCTTTGGAGTCGATGGACCTAGAGACTCACATCAGCTTTCAGAAACACCCTAATTTCTATGCAGAACAACAACCCCAACATCTGCTACAAAAATCCGAAAACGAAATATACAGATGAGTGAATTGAGATAAATCATTACATAACCAATCTATTCCATAGTTTTTAATAAAATCGAGTTGAAGTACTATGTGTTTTTTTTATCAAGATGCACTTATTTATTTATTTATTATTTAAAATGCAGAGCTACAGAGAAAGAGTAAGAAACTGAGGGAAAGATCTTCCATCCCCTGATTCACTCCCTCAAAAAGCTGCAAATAACTGGGGCTGATCAAGGTCAAAGGCAGCAACCCGGGACTCCATTCAAATGGAAAACAGGAGTCCACATGCTCAGGTCGTCTTCTGGGCTATTCCATGCACAACAGCAGGGAGCTGGGCCAGAATGACAGCAGCCAGGACCCAAACAGCATTCTTATGGGATGCCAGTGTCAACAGCAGTCCCAAGGTATCATTCTTAGTACAAATAATCTTCAACACAAATTCTGTAAACTGATTTGTTCCAAAGCGACTTTTCCATTCAGCTAACATGCCAAATTTATGAGTTGGGGTATTACAATTGAGTATAAATATTAGGTCACTTCATCAGATTTCACTGGGGAGATGATACAAACTTCATCTTCATTAGATTACATGACACTGGGAAATGTGGATTAATACCAAAATATGGCCATAGAACTTTCATAGGAGAGATGTCTACTCTATTATTTGAAAGAATTTATAGACAAGAGATACATAAATCATGACTAAATAAAAAGCAGAAACTATCAAGTTCTAATTATATGACCTACAAAGGAATAACATTAAGTCCATAGCAATGAATCCTTTGCACTTAAAACATCCTTCAACTTCTTAGGCAGCTATAATTCCAAAGTCACAGACTTCAACTATCCAGGCAGATGAGCTCATTTTAGGTTCTGAGCTACTGAAAGAACCCTACAGCCTAGGCAATAAAACACTGAAATGAGTTTCTCCTTTGGCAGTTTTTCCAATAAGCAATTCTAAATGCTGCCATGCAAGCCACAGTTCCGTCATTCTAGTTGCTGAAGAAATCAGAACTATGTTAGATGTTACTGATTGAACTGCCTGATGGACAGTTATTGTGTAAGCAGAAAATACTCCATAAATTTCTTTGGCAGTTCAGGAGTTCACTGGTTCCCACAGTGACAGTGGGGTTGAGGAAGGAAATCTGATTCCTCTCCTGGTTTCTTCCAGGAATCCCCAAAGAGACATGGACATTACAACTCTAACAATTCTCTATTCATACTTGGGAGTTTGGGATATAAAACTGTCACAGGGCAACAAGGCTTAACAATATCCAGGGTAAAGACTTTTTTGCCACTAATAAGAATCAGTGGTTTAACGGTATAGTTAGAGGCAATCCCAGTCACGGAAGTTCCCTTTTAGGGAAAAGGCTGCTTTTCCATATCTTCCATGGCTGGATGGGATAGAAACAGCCCCACCTAGGCATTCTTCCAAGTTTCAAATCAAAGTTAATGTTTATGATGGTAGGACTTAAAATGTAACGGCACTAAAAGCCAGGGACATAATACTAACGTGCCTTCGCTAAAAGTGCCATGGACTTCAGGATATTGGAACGCAAGAGGCTGACAGGGAGAACAAAATGTCCTTAACAACCCTAAATCCAGATAAATTAGCCTCATAAAAGTTCTGGAGATAAGACCTTCACCTGGCCAAACATCAGGACCTTCGAGAATACAGTCACAGCAAACTGTAGCCATTGTTCTACTGCCTCTGTCCAGACAATAACACCAGCTAAACATGCACTGAGCATCCTCTCAAACAAGCACTGTCTTCATCAGGGATCAGCATTATTGTAGGCATTGTAAAAGATATTACACTATTATGTTTAATTTTTTAAAAGAATGCTATTAACTTGACAATGAAGAGAGTGTGCCCAACAGCTGGTTTCCTCCCCTGGATGCCCACAATGGCCACACCAGGCCAGGCCAAGGCTAGAACCAGGAGCTGGGAATGCTACGTAGCAGGGACCCACGTTGTTTTCCAAGCTCTGTTCTAAAGTGATTAAACATTTTGCTGGAGAGGCCTGTCATCTTTGAAGACTGGACTCAACAAACCACTGGGCCAGAGAGCCCCAGAACAAGATGTGGCCCACAAAGCTCTCTCTCCTCTTGAGCCCCCATCTGGACGTCTGTTTTGTGTCTATTTTGACTGCCAAGAAGAAAGGAGAAGAGTGAAGGAAAGTAGAGGATGGAGAATCTTCCCTTTTCCCCACAGAAGTGATGCTGAACACAAGGAGGCTAATTTAGACACGGCCCAGGATGGGCTAATTTAGACACAGCCATCACCTACAGCCCCTATCAGAGCTTTTCAACGGCAGACACTAGGATTCCTGTGAACAGAAGAAGAGAAGGCCCAAAGAGGCTGATGGCTCACCACTTTACTTCAGGAGACCCGACAGCAAGTTTAACATTAGCCTTTATTCTAGGCACACAGAAGCTTCCCCTGAATTTCGCACACACACTCCTGGGAAGGACAACTGGAACTCGAAAGGAACATAGTGCTATATTGTCTAGAATTAAGGTTCCTAAAACTTCTATTATGCTTCCCCAGCATGAAGTCTATAAACTATACCATATCTCCCATACAACCTCAAATATACTTACAAAGCTAAAGAAACATGCACCAAAGATATATTCCTACACTTAGACTAAAAAGGAGGTACATTCTTATATATATTATCCACAAAGAATCCTGAAGTGCAGAATGAAAATGAATTCAGTTTGTCACTGGCAAGATTGGATAACTTGCCCAACACACCATTCATCAGTGTATGTTCCAGGTAGGCTTCCACACTTAACATTCAGGACCGACATAAACTGAAAAGTAAGAAAGTTATTCGACACATTCTGAAGCAAAATACAAATGCTAGCTGGTTTATTTATCTACAGAACAGTTTCACCAAGATGCATGTCCAGCTTAATTGATTAAGATGTTGCTTAGAATGCCTGTATCTGATATTAAAGTATCTGGGTTCAAGTCCCACCTCTTCTGATTCCATTGTCTGATAATATAGTCCCTGGGAGGCAACAAACGAGGGCTCAGACAGTTGGGTCCCTGCCACCCACCTGGGAAACCCAGATGGAATTCTCATCTCCCAGTTTTGGCTTGGCCCAACTCTGCCGACTGCATTCACTTGATAAGTGAACTTGTAGGCAGAAGCTTTCTCTATCAATCTGTCTATATCTCCTTGCCTCTCAAAAAATTGAATAAATAAATAGAAAACTTAAAAGTACCTTTGGCTTCATTGCTATGAATGATTACTACATCACTAATCTTACAAAAGGTTTAATGATGTGTGAGAAAACTCTATCCTCATCCTTCAGGTAGGGAGCATTATAAGGTTTATATAAGGTTTCCTCTATTTAGACCTACCCATTGCATTGGTTTTTGGAAGTGATGACAATAAAAATGATTCTCTTCACTTTTCATTATTCTACAATATCAGATTTTCTTGCACACAGAACCACATGCATTGACATCTAAAATGGATTAACACATCCTTTCTACACCACACTCCTCACTTCATTTTCAGAGTACATTGCATGTTCCCCAGCAATACAACAGTTCCCAAACCTGAAAACACAGCTCCACTCACCGAGTCTGAGAGAGATGTTCATGATTTAATGGTGGGTGCTGGGAAGGGCCTTCTTTCTGATTTCCAGACTTCAGATAGCAGGATCGAATTTCCCCTGTTAAGACCACAAAGTTTCAGCATAGAACACTACACAATGATTTGTATACAATCATTAAGTTGCATTGCACGCACTGTTAAAAGGATCTAACACACTCACACTCTTGGCCCATTCTTTCTCTTTGTCCAAAGAATGTGGAGCACAAGACAAGAGACAGCCACAGAAACTTTACTGAGAAAACTCTTCACCTTATCTCCCTGTTTAAGGACTTTTCTGTGTCGTGTCTTAATTCATTTTTTAATACAACCTCTATGTGTGCTACCAGCAAGATCTGTGCTAGCTGGGAAACTTTTTTTGTTCTGTTTTTGTGTTTTTGGTTGCATACAGAGGAGTACCGTGTGTACAGTAAGACTCATCAAGCAGACCTGGCATGGTAGTCTAGTGGCTGGAATCCTTGCCTTGCACACATCAGGATCCCATATGGGTGCTGGTTCATATCCCGCCTGCTCCACTTCCATTCCAGTTCCCTGCTTGTGGCCTGGGAAACAGTAGAGGATGGTCCAAGGCCTTGGGACCCTGCACCTCGTGGGAGACCTGGAAGAGGTTCCTGGTTCCTGGTTCCTGGCTTTGAGTCAGCTCAGCTCCGGCCATTGTGGCCACTTAGAGTGAACTGGCAGATGGAAAATCTTTCTGTCTCTTGTTCTCTCTATAAAATGATTTTCCAACAAGAAAAACGAAAATCTTTGAAAAAAACTCATCAAGCAACATGATTTTGAGTGTTGGCCCACAGGGGACCATCCTGGAATATGCAGATGAGCAGGCAGCACTGCCAGGGTGTCAGCCTGTTAATGAGGAAAAGCAACAGACTGAATTCATTTACAGAATTAAATTAGCTCTACTAAAGGGGTTCAGGGTATTGAAGTGTGGAAATCAGTTCCCATTGTAACGTAAACAGTCTCTCCCCAGAAGAGCTCTTAAGAATAGCTTTTTCATGGGCATAGGTAGCACAATCAACCTGGGGCATGTGAGGAGCTGAAAGGTAGATGCCATCAAAAACACATTATGGAGGCTTTGGTAGAAATGATAATGTGGTTCTTTATAACGTGAAAGTATTTTTGTTGATGCAAAACCACTTACAAGTATAAATTAACCTTATTTGGACTTCAGACAACATAATCACACAATTTATTATCTGAACCAGGATCCTCTGAGCATGAATTATCAAGCTTACATGCTCTACAAGAAACAAGCCAAGACCCAGCTAGGAGCTATATCTCTTTCTTTGGAACTTCAAACTTGCCACTCATAATTTTAAATTTTTTTATAAGAAGGCACTGAAAAAAATCTATCACTGTCTTATTTTCAGAATATGTCCAACAGATATTTACTAGAGTACTGGGAATCTCCCTCCTGAAGTATATTCATCATTGTGAGAGAGAAAATATCCACCAATTATAAATAAATAAACACAGGCTGTAATAGCATTAAAGAGAGAAAAGGACAGAGTATAAAGAAAGCAAACAGCAAATGAACCTGCTCACGGATAAGAAAATTACAAAGATCTTACCAAAAATTTTACCTTACAGCTATCATTTAAAGGATAAATAACATGCAGGCGGAAGGACGTAACATAGGCAAAAGGCCTGAAGACAGGAAGGAATATGTTCTGTTTTTAGAATACTGTGTGGGCAATCTCAGGATTAAATTTTTGCATTCCAATGTCTGCTGCTCAGTGTAAGGGACCATACAGAATTCCAGCAGAGCTGCCAGCTTGTCCCATCCACACTCATTAGTAAAACACTCTCAAAACTCACCATGCTCATCGATGAAGACATGCATGGCATCCACAGACATTTCTTCCTGCACTGATGTTTCAGGGCCGCTGATGACTTGCAAGACAGAGCTATCTTGCTGAGAAGTTACTCGGTAGATTATCTGTCTTTGTCTATTGCCCTGGAAACTTAACACACAAAAAAAAAAAGTTTCAAAAACTATTCAGAATTCCTCTTTATCCTCTAGGTAGCATTCATGGAAGTAGCCAGTCAATGAGGCTGTCTCCCACTCTGCATCAGCGTGAAGCTAAACAAGTTATCCTTACAAGGCTGTGGTCCTGGCAGGCTGAGTGAACTTGGGGCTGCTGCAACGATGATCTTGATCTTGTAAATCTGGTTTTCCTTGCTTGGAATTGAGAGCACTGTGCTTTTCACTTTCCAAGATTTCCTCCTTTTTCTCCTGGGAGCAATGATCTGAAACACAGTCCTTTACATGTTACTTTCTGGTGAAATAATAAATTAAATGTGAAAGCTCTTGGAAAAAAAGTTATCGAAATTGAAACAAGAATTGACAAAGAGGGTCCAGCGTAAGAGCCTAGTGATTAAAGTCCTTACCTTGTATGCACCAGGATCCCATACGGCTTCACTTCCCATCCAACTCCCTGCCTGTGGCTTGGGAAAGCAGTCAAGGATGGCCCAAAGACTTGGGACCCTGCACCTGCATGGGAGACCCAAAAGCTCCTAGCTCCTGCCTTCCGATTAGCTCAGATCCGGTCTTTGCGGCCACCTGGGGAGTGAACCAGCTGACAGAAGATCTTTCTCTCTGTCTCTCCTTCTCTCAGTAAATCTTATTTAAAACAAAAATAAAAATTAAAAAAATCTTTAAAAAATGGGAAAAAATCTAAGCAGCTCCACTAAACTCAAAATGCTTATAAACAGAATTTCATTTTACTAATTAGGAAAGTATCCAGATGCATTTAGAAAGCAGAAGTATGTAGATCTTTGTTTAGGCTTCTACAAATAGCATCTATTTACACATGAAATTAGAGACTCCTTTGAAATAACTCAGTGAGACTTGCTTTGGCAGAGAAAACCCAATTAGTCCAACGGGTATGCAAGGTTTACAACTCAGAAATCAACAGCCTCAGAAAAAAAAATAGAAGAAAAAAAATAATATAATAAGCTTGACTATTACTAAACAAGGTCCCATTTACCATTTTAAAGTCAAATTAATGTTCTTCTCACTCGTTCAACAAATCTAAATTTTCAAGCTAAACACAGAACTGGTCCCCTCATATGGTAGACTCTGATTTTGAACTTCATGCTTTTATTAGTAATATTAATACTTAATGTTATTATTTACTCATTTATTTGAAAGACAGAGTTAGGGGGGAACCAAGGGCTAAGAAAGATAGCGAAGGAGGATGGAAAAGAGGGAGGGAAAAACAGAGAGACTGATCTTTCTTCCACCAATCTACTTCCGAATAGCTGCTATGGTTGGGGCTAGGGCAAGGCCAGAAGGCCAGGAACCAGAAGCCTCCTCTGGGTTCCCAACACGGGTGCAGGGAAGCAATCATGTGGGCCATCTCCTGCTGCTCTCCTGGGATCAGAAGTGGAGCAACCAGAACTCAAACCAGTACCCATATGGGATGCCGGCACTACAGGGAGTACCTTAACCTGTTGTGCTATAGCATTGGTCCCTGAACTTCAGGTTTTGTACTATGGTAGACAAAGAGAAAAATACCTCCTATTTCTTTCCCTAAGGCTATTTCAAGATAAAAATGGATTCCAAGATGAAGAGCTACATAGGACTTCCTTTAGTATTTTAGATCTCTTTAAGCCACCGACCTAAATCAAGGTCTCACTTTATAGCATTATACAGAAGAGGATGCTTAGGATCAGCCCTTCTCTGTCTGTGGATGCACCAGAGGCAACTTAGAGGTCACAAGGACTGTTGTGCTCCTCATGAACCAAAGATATGGAAATAATTTATCTCCGGGTGAACTGTTGGCTCCAAAGCTCTCTAGCCTGGGCCTGACAAAATATAACTGAATGGCTGGGACTGACAGCCCTCTTGTAACACACATCAACAGAAAAGCCCATCAGCTTCCAGCTTGGCCCTCAGAAAGTGAACTAGCATTAGTGTACATGTGGTAACATGAATCTCATCATTGTATATATAGTGAGCTTTGCATATTCACATGTTCCTATCCAACCAGCCACTGGCTCACTTCCAAAATGGCTGCAATGGCCAAAGCCAGGAGCCAGGCGCTTCCTCTGTGTCTTCCACATGAGTGAAGGCACCCAAGGCTTTGCGCCATCCTTAACTACTTTCCCAAGGTATTAGCAGGGAACTGGATGGGAAGTAGAGCAGCCAGGACACACACCAAAGTCCATATGGGATCCCTGCGCATGCAAGGCAAGGACTTTAGTCACTAGACTACCGCACAGGACCCCTCATAAGTAAGTCTCAAAAGATAAATATTCCCAACACATCTATGAAGTTAATGTAAAAATTTCTTTGGTACAAAAATATTTGCATGTCATCTGACAGTGAGTCAAGATAGATGTTTTCACGGTTTTGAAGAAACACATTTATGAAAAAGAGTTATCACAACAAAATAGCTCTAGGTAATGATCACGCCTCATAAAAAGTCATAAAAAGACACATTTAGACTGTTCTGCCACTTCACACTACATGTATTCAGGATTAACCTATTTATATTTCCTTGTTATGTCTTGCTCTCTCCCTCTCTTAGATGTATGAATTACTTAGATATGCCAACATTAGAGCACTTTCTTCCTTTATCCCTTTAAACATTTATAGGAATATTTCTGTTTATAGAACATAGTATACATTCACTGTACATAATTAAAAACAAAAAACCCTTAAGGTTAATCCTGTCATTCTGCCATTACCACTGGAACCAGCTTAATATGTATCATAATTTTTTTCTGTAGACACATATGCTTTTTCTTTTAATTAAAATGAAGTCCTGAGGCCAACACTGTGGCATAATAGGTAAGCATGCTGGAATCCCATATAGTCATGAGTTCAAGTCCTGGTTGCTCCACTTCTGATCCAGCTCCCTGCAAAGTGCCTAGGAAAAAAGAAGAAAAAGGCCCAAGTCCTTGGATCCCTACACCTGTGTGGGAGCCCCAGAATAAGCTCCTGGCACCTGGCTTCTGAACAGCTCAGCTCCAGACACTGCGGCCTTTTGGGAAATGAACCAGAGATGGAATCACTCTCTCCCTCTCCGCTCTCTCTTTCTCTCTGTGGATCTGCCTGTCAAATAAAAAAATTTCTTTTTAAAAGTTGAAATCATCATTGTTTTATACCTAGCATATTTATCTAAAGGCATCAAATATGTCATGTTATTAAGGCTCTTCTATATCATAGAAAGATAGTGTCTATGAAATATTATACAATATAATTTATTTAGGTATATTCCTGTTGTAAAGTGAGGTTTTCCAATATTCAATTTTACACATAATTCTTCAATTAGCACCTATTGATATATTCATGAATATTTTCTCAGAAACTTCTAGAAAGAGCCTGAAATACAAATGGACAGTGATAGGACAATATATATATAAATACAGAACTGTGACCAAGAATCTACCTCAATCAATTGAGGACACCATCCACTACCTATAGTAACCAGTCCAAAAGGTTACATACATACTATGCACAAGTCAGGCTTGTAAAAACTTGATCAGTTGTTTCTAGTAAATAATCCTTAAAGCCAAGCAATGCTCCATATAACAAATGACGAGGGCTTTGTTATTAACTGGTGCTATGTAGTGGGTGTCTGCCACAGTGGTTGAGACACCATTTAGGGTACTCCCATCCCATACAGGAGTGCCTGAATTTGAGTTGCAGCTCTGTTTCTAGCTTCCAGCTAATGATACTCTGGGAGGCAATGGATGATGGCTCAACTATTTGGGTCTCTACCAACCACAGGGGAGACCTAGATTGTCTTCCAGGCTCCTGGCTTCAGCCTGGCCCAGCCCCAGCTTTTGCAGACAATTGTCATAAAATAGTGGATCAAAGTTCCAACCCCCTTCCCCCACCTTTCAAATAGAATTAAAAATAAATCAAAATTCAAAACTTCAAGACCTGGTGGCTTCCCCAAGTTCTGTCCTTCTTCCCCTCTTTGCAAATTTAGATTAACACACCAAAAAAAGAGCAAACATATGCTCCTGTAAAGAATGACAAAGGGTGACAGAATTTTCATCAGCTGTCCACAGCTCCCCTTGCCAATGGCCTCCAGCCAGGGCACATGACAGTACATGTGTAGTCATCCATTTTTCCCACTATAAAGCTGTAGCTCACAGCCTGCCTTCAAGTTCTGCATAAATAAAGTGATGATGTCTAACTTCCATGCTACATCAACTCCTGAATATCGCCTTTGCTTGCCTGCCCTCATTGGGTTGTCTTTATTCACTCACTCATAGACAAATCAAAGCGATATCAAACAAACATGGCTTCAAAGTCTTTTGCTAAGCTTGTGGTTTCCATCATTTGAACTTGAGGCTATTCACAAGGTCTGAGGTTGACCCTGGCAATGTCCTGGTCTGGACCTGAGAATGTGGGGCTCAGCCAGCAGTGCTACAGAGCACAGCACTTCAGCACGCTGAGCACATGCAGTCAGGGGAACCGGGGGGTCTGGGCCTCTGGCCATCCCATGCCATCCCCGCAAGCACAGGGAGGGGGTCTCTCGGAAGGTCTGACAAGAGCCTGGAAAAGGCTCTTCTGGGAAGAAAGCAACTATCCCGGACTCCTTTCCTGAAACCTCAGGAACCTAGAAGCTGAATGTCATTCGCCTCCTGCCAGCCACCACAGACTTTATCTTACTCTGCACTGCCACCTGAAAGGTCTGATTTGCATGGCCAGATGGCCTCTGTTCTCAGCTCTTCTTTTCTCCTTCCCATCACTTGGCCCCACCTACCCCAGAGGCCAGAGGAACCTCCTTCTAAGGTACTGTGTGCTTATTACACCCACTCCTTATCCCTGAAAACCCATTTACTCCACCTCTAGCACTGCCCACACCCTCTATTTCCCTCTCCTCTGCCTCCACTATCTAGCACTTCTTGGATTTTCCTATTCCTTGTGATTCCCACCTGCACATACAAGTTAATAAATTTATATACATTTCCCTTTGTTAATTAGTATCATCTTATTTCAGCAGGATCAGTTATCAAATTTTCAAGGCACAGAATCTTTCTTTCTCTTCTACAAATATGCCATTGGGGCCATTTAGGGAGTAAACCAGTGGCTGGAAGATCTTTCTCTCTGTCTCTCCTCCTCTCTCTAAGTCTGACTTTCCAACAAAAATAAAATAAATCTTAAAAAAAAAAAGTTGAACTGAACAGAGAAAATGGCTCCAGTATGGAGTCAGAGCAGCCCCTGAGTCTGCCAGACGGAAGAGAATAGCCAGCAGCAAGAAACTGTCCTAGCACAGAGAAATGCTATAACCTACAACAAGGAAAATGGGCCATTGTGCACAGCCACAACAGCCAGCAAACAACACAATGAAAACACACACCACAACCTGTCTAGAAATTACAAATCAGAGAAACCTAAGGCTAAAAGATGTTACAAAAACTTCAATCCAATAACACCACCTTATTGGTGAGGAAGTTGAGGCCCAAAGATATTAAGTAGTCTGACTACAAATGTGCCTTATCATCATATAGGATATATTTTATTTTTCTGAGGCGGGGAGTACTCTGGGATGAGAACCTCTGGATCAAATCTCAGTTCTGCTACTTTCTGGACTCACTAAACTCAGGAAAGTCTGAGAAGACCTCTGGATCTCATTGACAAGAAAAGAAATGACAACATAATGTTATTTGAGGAGAGATAAGAATATTTTAGGGGCCAGCACAAGGGGATAGCAGGCTAATCCTCCTCCTCTGGTGCTGGCATCCCAGATGGGCACTGGTTAATGCCCCAGCTGCTCCACTTCTGCTCTAAGTCCCTGCTGATGGCCTGGGAAACTGGCAGAGCATGGCTCAAGTGCCTGGCCACGGGAGACCCTGAGGAAGCTCCTGGTTCCCCACTTTAGGCTGGCCCAGCTCTGACCATAGCAGCCATTTAGGGAGTGAACCAGTAGATGGAAGATTTCTTTCTCTATCTCTCCTTTCTTTCATTTTCTCTCTCTGTAATTCTGACTTTTAAGTAACATAAGTAGATAGAAATATAGTTAGATATTAATTCAGGAGGGAATTGATATGAGGGTAACATTTATCAAACTGGGAACACTCTTTTTTGAGAGACAAAATCAGTGCTCAAGCACAATGAGAACCATCGCAGACATCTCGGGAGGCTCACACTCTTGGAAGGCCAGCTCAGTGATTCTCTCCAAGTCCATCACTTTCAGGTTGGAAGAAGCTTTCCAATCCAGGGAGGAGTTTAGGATGCTTGGGTTTTTGGGGAGTACTCTTGGGGTACTTAACTTGGGGTACAATCACCCTAGTTAATATATGTAAAGCACATAAACACTGGGTATAAGTCAAAAGCTGTGGAAGTATTTCTTTCAAAGGATATTATGTTACAACTTGCCATTATTAGGAAATTCTAGACGTTGCAATGAAACTGAGAGTAAGAAAAGAAGATTAAGTTAATAAAAATTTGTTTTATGATTAACTTTCCCAGAATATGTCCATAAAAGAAATAAACATTGTTTATAAGTTCTTGAAACCATTGTAAAACATCTTTGCTTATTTCCTTAGCCATAAATATCATTGCCCTCTATAAGAATCAAAAATTCATTATGCCTTTACATTTTCTGGTAGAGTAAGGCAAATATTCTCAACAGAGATCTTAGTACTGTCACATTGAGCAAATATCAGTGCCAAAACTAAGCAACAAATCACTGCCCAATTGTTGCCTGATTATTTGCGAAGTCTAATCCTAGAGGGCGTATGACACAGGTGTTGCTTTTGTGTTGTTTTCTGTGTCATCATTAGAAATGAAGTGATGAGGGCCTGGCACAGTAGTCTAGTGGCTAAAGTCCTCACCTTGAACGAGCTGGGATCCCACATGGGCGCTGGTTCTAAACCCAGCATCCCCACTTTCCTCCAGCTCCCTGCTTGTGGCCTGGGAAAGCAGTCCAGGATGGTCCAAAGCCTTGGGACCCTGCACCCATGTGGGAGACTGGGAAGAAGCTTCTGGCTCCTGGCTTCGGATTGGCTCAGCTCGGACTGTTGCAATCACTTGGGGAGTGAACCATCGGACGGAAGATCTTCCTCTGTCTCTCCTCCTCTCTGTATATCTGCCTTTCCAATAAAAATAAATACATCTTTTAAAAAAGAAGAAGAAAGGAAGTGATGGGAACCATACCTCCCTGAGGCCCACTTTCTTTCCTTGGCTCCACTGAGACATTTGTTTGACTAGATGCCACCACCTTGGACGTGTTAATCGATTCTAACAGAGAGACAAATTCCAGGAAGTTGGACTCATTTGGTATTTGCCCTTCTTTGGCCTCTAGGTCAGACTTGGATGTTGGCATTGTTTTTTCTTTATCATTAGTAACTTCTGCAGAACTTTTACTCGAGAAGACATCTGTCCCACTATCCACACTGAGCACCCGGGCGTGTCTCTTTTCATGGCTGGGCTTACAAGACGCTGGGTCAAGACTGTCCTGGGGTTCCTTTTCCCCCTCAGGCTGGGGGGCTTCATCAGGTGTGAGTGGGGGCACTACTTCCGAAGGATGCCTTGGGGAAGGACTCCCTCCCTCTCCGGATCCGTAACCGGAACATTGATTGGATGATGCTTCCACCTGCAGTGTCTCTGGAGTCCTTTCGTTTGCCTTGCCTTCAGGACTAGTAACACCTCCTTGGGCATCTTCAGAAAGTTCGAGGGTGATCACGGGAATTCTGACCTGCTCTGTGTTGGGTGGGCTGGCTACTCCTGGGGTTGCTGGCTCAGCATCAGACTTCCCGCTAGTCCTCTCAGTATCAATCACTTTTAGGTGGAGGGAGCTTTCCAGGTCTGTCATGGAGTTTGGGGTACTGCTCATAGTAATGACAATTTTAATGGGTTCATGCAGACTCAGTGGGTCCCCAGGTTGAGAAGTATCAATGAGAGTCACAGCAACCTCACTGTCTGAGTAGTCCAGCTCCTGGTTCAACGGCAGGTCCACCTGACAGGAAGTGTCCAGCAGCTCCTCCGCAGGTTTGGCCACAATGGTATCACACTGAGGACAGCTGCTGCTCAGGCTGTCCTGAGGCGACTTACTTGGAAATTGCTCCCTCGTGGAGCCCTGAGCACAACTGACCGATTCTGGAATCAGGACTGAATTCTCACTCCCCCACGGCTGGAAGGAAACATCTGTTTCTAGCAAGTCATACTGAGATAAGGATAGGTGTGGCAACTTCTTCAGGGTTCCTTTATCCACGAGGCCACCTTCAGATCTGTGGCGGAAAGGGGGCTGCCCCTTGATCTCTCTTTCCTTCTCTTTCCCATTGAGGAGTGTTCTGGTGGCAACTGGTTTCGTAGATACTGCTGACCTGGGTGTGATTTCTTGCACATGCACTTGAGAAGCAGGCAAGCTTTGTGTGTTAATACCCGGTGAGGTAGACGACACTGGTGCCATGGGTTGCTCTTCTGACAGAATGACACCTGTAAGTAGTAACAAACAGCGACTTTATTCGCACCCGAGTGGGATGAACAACATCCCAGAGAGCAAGAACTTACCATTATAAAATTTGGAATATAAGTAATAAATATCATTGGGATGCTTGCTTTTAAAAGTATCACTTCCACTTTGAAATGGCTCTCGAAGTGTCTGTAGTTTAAAAAAGAACTCGAGCACTTAGCTTTTGCTGTGTTGTTGTCTTAGGAGGCAGAGTAGTAGGGTTTAACTAGCTTATTTAGCCAAAACACCCTGTCCCTGCTTTCTTCTAGCTGCTTTATCTTAGGTAAACGGCCTAATCCCTCTACACCATATACTATAATACTAACGACATTTGGGACCCAATCATTCTTTGCCATGGGGGACCGTCCCGCACACTGCAGGATGATGAGCAGCACCCTGGCCTCTCCCCAGTAGATATAAGGAGGAGCTTAACCACCAGTTATGAAAATCAAAAACGCCTTCAGATATTGTCAAAGGTCTGCCAGGCAGCAAAATTTTGCAGCTGGGAACCACTGCTCTAAATCTCAATTTCCTCATCTGTAAAAACTTACTCTATTACTAGGAATAGTAAAGCAATATCAAAAATGACAAACCTGTGCTAAAAGCAGCAGAAGAAGCATTTGACAAAATCCAACCATCCACATATGACAGCAATACTAAAACAATTAAGATGAGAAGGGAATTTTCTAAATCTAATAAAGGCCACCTATAAAACACCCAAAGCTAACATCATACTTGTAGGGAACAGACTCAATTATTTTATGAAAAACCATAAGAAACAAGACCAATGAGTCCCTCTCTCACACACTCTCTAGTCAACATTAGAGATTACAGACAGAGTAATTTCCAGGAAAAAAAAAAAAAAGAGGAAAAAAACAACAAGGAGAGAAGAAAAAAGGAAGGAAGGAAGGAAGGAAGGGAGAGAGAAGCATTACAAGTTTTCCTAAATATACACAACTTTTATGTGTCTGTTAAAGAAAACTGCAATTTTTTTAACTTTGAAAAACATTACCCCAAAGTTTGCAACTAGACAGAAATATAGGTATGCAGAATGTTCTCTGATTTTTCCTGTCATTTTCTAATGTAAATACTGAAGGAAATGGTATCTGTAAATGAAAATTTTATCACATTACATATCTGTTATCTAATGAAAATGACACACAGACTTAAGAAGTGACAATGAAACATCATCAATAAAATACCACACTCTGAATATAGACCTGGTTTACAAATACTGATGGAAACAATTCAAATTAAAAGTTAAAGAAATGAAGTCAAAATATAGCTGGGAAGTCTTAGGTATAGTTTTTACTGGTATTCAGTTATATCAAAGCATTTCTCACTTCACTGAATTGATATTAATATTAAATATTAAATATTCTACCTTTGAGATCCTCAACTGTTTCCTGGGCCGTCAACTCCTAAACAAACGAAAAAGTGAGAATCAGTACATGACTCAGTTCAATGCACATTTCCAGACAGTCAACAGCCACTCAGTGAGCAAACATTATAGTATCCTCTCTCCTTAAGCCTCTATAAAATGGAGAGGAAAAAAAAAAGAACAAAAACAAATAAATAAATAAGAATAAAACGCAGCAGTCATTTTAAATAAGTGGCATAAGCCAGCAAAGGAAGACAAGTATAACATGATCTCACTCATAGGAATAATCAAAAAATTGATCTCATGCAAGCGGAAAGTAAACTAGTGATTACCAGAAGATGGGGAAGGGTCGGGGGGAAGGTTAGGGTTAGGGAAAGACTGGGTTGGTACAGATTCGGTTGTAGTTAGAAGAAAGACATTTTGGTGTTCTAGTGCATAGTAGGTTTGATCACAGATGAAAAACAATGCAGTACATAGTTTTTTAAAAAGGAAAAACTATAAGAGAAGATGTTTTCACTAAAAAAGGAAAATAAACATTTGAGGAGATAGTTATGTTTATCTTGAACAATGTATAATTTAAATACTTCTTAAGACATCACATATAATCTCATAAACATCTACATTTTTTTCTGCATCAGTTAAAAAAAATACTTTTTGTACAAACTATAAATAAAATGATTCTGTAGCCAAGGCATTGGAAGATGTATAACAATTAAGAGTAAAAAGAGACAGATTTAGGCATGCCTTACATAATAATAGGGGCTGGCACAAAGGCTCAACTAGCTAATCTTCCACCTACAAGTGCCAGCATCCCATATGGACACCAGCTCATGTCCCGCCTGCTCCACTTCCAATCCAGCTGCCTGTTTATGGCCTGGGAGAGCAGTGGAAGATGACACAAAACCTGGGGACCCTGGGGCCCGGCGGCGTGGCCTAGCGGCTAAAGTCCTCGCCTTGAATGCCCCGGGATCCCATATGGGCGCCCGTTCTAATCCCGGCAGCTCCACTTCCCATCCAGCTCCCTGCTTGTGGCCTGGGAAAGCAGTCGAGGACGGCCCAAAGCTTTGGGACCCTGCACCCGCGTGGGAGACCTGGAAGAGGTTCCTGGTTCCTGGCATCGGATTGGCGCGTACCGGCCCGTTGCGGCTCACTTGGGGAGTGAAACATCGGATGGAAGATCTTCCTCTCTGTCTCTCCTCCTCTCTGTATATCCGGCTTTCCAATAATAATAAAATCTTAAAAAAAAAAAAAAAAAAAAAGAAAAAAAAAAACCTGGGGACCCTGTACCCGTGTGGGAGACCCGGAAGAAGCTCCTAGCTCTGGCATTTGGGGAGTGACCCACAAATGGAAGATTTTTCTCTCTAATTCTTCCGTCTGTAAATCTGCCTTTCCAATAAAAAATGAATCTTTAAAATAAAAACCCACAATAATAAATAAAGCTTAACAAAGCAAATTTGGAGGGGAGCAGGACAAGTGATTATTGACTTTCCAAGAAACTAGTGCAATTCAGTGTGAAAAGCAGCAGCCAGCTGCAATTGCTTCTAGGTGGAAACACTGGAAATACAGTAACTTAAGTGACTAACAGAAGAAGGTGACAGTCTGCATATAGGTCCAGTGGCCAGGTTCCACAGGAAGACAGCAGCAGGAGACGTCCGGGGTGTGCTTTGAACACTGTACTGACACACTCATCTTATGGTCACAAGTGCACCCTCAGGCTATCTCCACACCCTGAGGTGTGGCTGACCACAAGCAAAGGGGCCATATGTACAGTACACAAGCCACAAACACAGCCACTACCGCTTCTGCTCTAAGAGGGGATCAACAGTACAGCAGCACATGGAGAGGGGAAGCAGAAACACTAACCAAAGGTCCGGAAGAGTGCTGGGAGTTCAAGCTCTGCCCTCGGGAGCTGCAGCGGAGAGGAGGTGTGGGGAAGGCGCGTGTGGCCTCTTCCTTCTTGCCGCTGGGAACCTGCCTGTTATTGCTGAGCCAGCGGGGAGAACACAAGAGCAGAGACACTGTTAAACGTAACCGCGATTCTTTCGAGAATAGTTCAAAAATTACTTTTTCCCTGAGGTTCATTTTGTCATGTACATTATTGATACATATATATGTAATCTTTATAAAAGAGTTATAAATGGGAAAGCAGTAGAGGACGGCCCAATGCATTGGGACACTGCACCCGCGTGGGAGACCCGGAAGAGGTTCCAGGTTCCCGGCTTTGGATCCGCGCATCGGCCGTTGCGGCTCACTTGGGGAGTGAATCATCGGACGGAAGATCTTCCTCTCTGTCTCTCCTCCTCTGTGTATATCTGGCTGTAATAAAATGAATAAATCTTTAAAAAAAAAAAGAGTTATAAACATTACTTTATCAAACTTTTTTTTTATTAAAGGGCTGTAAAAACACTATAAGAATGGTGACATGCTCAAAAGAGTTATTCTAAATATTTCTATTCTTTGCTCTCATATCAATAAACATGCATGTTATTCAGTAAAACAAAACAAAATAAAATACTGAAGCAACATTTTTGGCAGTACTAAGCCTGAGGCAAAAGAATTAAGAGCATAATTTAAAGTCATGCTGATAGTTGGTTACATCATCTTATATTTATGGTTAAAAAATAAGAGGAGTATGCATATGTGTGTGCCTGTACTAGCCTATTTTCCTAAACAAGTAATAAATGAGAACAATAATTTTAAATAAAACCAAAACATTTAAATTATGAAACAACACATTAATTGGAAATGTCACCTTGGGATTTTCTGGTTAGTTGTGCATTCACTGTTGGCCTCTTTGTCTTTACTTGACTTTTCTTTCTTCCTGGAGGGTCTTTGCTGGATTACTTCTCCTTTATCAAACATGAGGTGTAGGCGATAGCTGACCAGCTTGATTATTGTGAAGAAAAGAGTCACTGAAGTGCAGTAAAAAAATACAGTGATGGCATTTGGAGGAAAAGCCTAAAGAAGAGAAAGAAAACATTCACTTGCCTAGAGAATTTTCTTTCTGCTTTGACTCCAGAAGCATCTTTGAAAATAAACCAGGCAAGACTTCAAATTGTATTAGTGCTGCTAGTTTTCCTGATTAAAATGCCTGGGGAAAAAGACTTGGTTTGTTATGTTTAAGTCTCTCTTGTTTATCATCCCTACTAACCAAAATGAGGACCAACACGTGATTGGCAGGCAGGAAGGCCACAGGACAAGATATGTGAGAGGGAATTGCTCAGTTTTCTACTAATCGCCCTGTGCACCTGGTCTTAATGGCAAAGGAAAGTTCTTTCAGAAGTTCCCTTCAACAAAATGTGAAACGCTTTGTGAAGAACAGAGGACAGAAGGAAGAAAAAAGGTTGGGGTAATCTCCTCCTTCCCCTCTTGGCTGGGCTGACACCAACAAGTCACGGATTTTCTGAGGGTAGCGATGTGTGCAAGAGGCCCTGAAAGGGTTCAGTTCCCAAAGGGAAGAGGGATCTTTCATGCTGTGACAGAAACTCTCAAAAGGGAGATGATAGCAAAGCTCAGCTCAATTCTGTCCAACCCATTCAAGAAACAAAAACAGTCATTATGTCCCACTCTGTGGCATCCCTCACACATCTTTCTAATGCTCTCCCATGACCAAGGACCATCATGGATCCTTCAGTTCTTCCAAAACTAATGATCCCTTGGGATGGAGATGAGGATAAGGATATCCCAGTGCCATCGAGGACAGTTTCAACGACCAGCGAGACTCTTCCACACAAACCTCCCTGAAGGACCTTGGGGAGGCAGCACCAGTCACATCTGGGAGGCAGCCTGGAGAAGAGTGATGGCCACAGATAGCATAGTCCAAGGCACAGCTGCTCCCATGCAACTACTGCACACCTCACCAGGGTCCCAGGCTCCAATCACGGTCTCCCACCTAAGTAAGACCATCTCTACAACAGAGCAGCCAGACCAAAAAAAAAAATGTAAATACCACCAATAGGATCAATAGGATAAAAACAAAGAGAGGAATTTCCACCAAGACACACATGCTTTTACTTCATGGGCAAATGAATATAAATTAACAAGTAAATGAAAGAATGATTAATTAAGACTGGAAACTGAAAAAATGAAGTCATCTACTAGAAGACAGTAGGCCCAAGTTTACATATGCAGCTGCTGATGTGAAACTGTAAAGAATTTCAAGCAATATTCGGACACAAGTTGTGTGTGTGAGAGAACACATAACAAATACCCACTTCACCTTTTCTTCACCATTATAAGTTTAAAAACAGTAGCCTAAAGCCAGAGTTACATTGAAGAAACTAAGAATAGAAGGGGAAAAAAAAGCAAAAAATCTCATATGTTTATGAGAACAAGATATTAGAGTTCTGCTAACTACAAATTACAGATTAAAGGACCTGGCATGGAAGCAAAGCGGCTAAAGTCTTCGCCTTGCATGTGCTGGGATCCCATATGGGCACTGGGAAAGCAGTCGAGGACAGCCCAAAGCCTTAGGAACCTGCACCACCATGGGAGACCTGGAGAAGGCTCCTGTCTCCGGATCGACTCAGTTCCAGCTATTGCAGCCACTCAGGGAGTGAATCAATGAACGGAAGATCTTCCTCTGTCTCTCCTCCTCCCTGTATATCTGACTTTCCAATAAAAAAATCTTTTTAAAAAAATCACAGGTAAAAGTTCTTCAAACTTTATTATCATGTGAGTTTCATAGAAGTCTGGTGAGTAGGAGTAGCAGAGAGAGTTTGTGCTTCCTAAGTGTCCCCTCTGCTCCTCTATAGCTCCCTGTCGCCCTAGCAGTTAGAGCTGGGGTCATGTGTTCACTTTTAGCCAATGGACCTCAGCAGGCTTCATGCCTTCTCCACTCCCCTCTTGTCTTTACCTAATGTTAGCGATCACCCTAGCAGGTCTCTGTGATCATGACTTTCTTCATCCTGGGCTCCTGAGTGTCTATGGAGCATATCCCACAGGTCTGAAGTGGATCCATAATTGGAGGGAGCAATAAATCTTCAATTCATGAAACCACTGAGTTCTTGGATTCTGCTTGTTATGGGAGCTACACGGGTTAATCAACACAGGGATTCCATCTCAGTAGGGAAGCTTCCATTCAAATTAGATTAGTAATAAGCTGAGAAAATGTTAAGGTATTGAGAAGAATATGCTAAGAAGAGAAAAAGCAAGGTGAGAATGCTAGGAAAAAAGGGAGAAAAAAATTCTATATGGTCGTGAGGAAAATTTACTTGGGAAACAAATCAACTGTCACAATAATAAAAAAAACAATATTTTTCATCTTGTCCTCATAAATACGGACTACAGAATAAAGTTTTGTACTTTTAAAGAGACACCAAGAAATTAGGGTCTGAAGTTAATATGAATATGAATATCTAAGGTGTAATGCAGCTAAGAACAGTATGCTACATGTGTACATTATTCCTCTCCAAATTCTCTGGCCTCATGATTTCTTAAAAAAATAAAAAATAAACCCTCTCCAAGCAGAAATTAGCATCTTCCCAGATTTTGCTTTTTATACCATGCAGTTCTGCTTAGCCCAGGCTCCTACAATTTTACACTGCCAAGCACATTGCTGGAAATAACTTCCAAGGCCATTGTGCTGCAGGGATCATGCTCAGTCAACAAAGGGCCTCCACCTCCTGCTCTCCCTAGACGTATGCATAAGGGGACAAGAGAAGGCTGGTAGGGAAGACCATGTCATGAATGAACAGTCATGCATTTATTTTTAATGCATATCATGGAATTCTTCATCCTGACATAAGGTTTATCAAATTTTGAATATGTTTACTTGTTCCAACGTAAATCTTATTTCTTATTACCATGAATGCATCATTTTAGCTCATTCTAATTAACAATGCAAGCCAACATGTTTCAAAATTTTATTCTTGGCCAAAGAAAACACATCACTGCTAGAAGGAAACAATCCCTCTCCATTCCTGCATTTCCAACAGCAATTACTCTCAACTGGCTGGCATCTCTACCTTGGACCTGAACTGGCTTAGTGGCCTGACTGGTAATTTGATAAATAAGAACTAGACATGTCTTTTCCCCATTTTCTTCCTCTTTTTTTCCCTCAAGGGCTAGCTGAGTGAGGAGGAGGTCTGGCTTTCCTATGCTGCAGGGTTTCCAGTGCCAGGCTTGAAGTCATGCAGGATTAAGGATTTCCACAGCTTTCTGACAGCCAGGAACTCTACTTGTCTACGAGTGTAAGTCACAATCCCAGACACCAGCTTCAGTACTGGACTTTTTTCCTTTTTCGAGGGGCTCAGAAAATGAAGATTCTATTTACTGGGTCACCAAGTCTGCACACAAAGTCCATGAACCTTAACTGAAAAGGCAGCATCTCAAAGCTTTGTTGGACATATTATGCTCTTTTTCTGGGCTTAGTTCATTGAAGTGGCATATAATCAACTCCAAAATCTCAGTTTCCCAGTCTCCACAAACATTAGAAACAGACACAATAATACAAAAAGAGATGGCTAAAATCATGTGGAAAGTGAAACCATAAGAGGAGAGGAGAGGAGAGGAGAGGAGAGGAGAGGAGAGGAGAGGAGAGGAGAGGAGAGGAGAGGAGAGGAGAGGAGTGGAGGGGAGGAGAGGGAGGAGGAGGGTAAAGCGGCAAGAAACAGGAGGAAGGATAAAATGGGAGGGAAGGAGAGGGAAAGGGAAAGGAAAGAGAGAAGGAGATGATAAAGCAGTAAAGGGCACTTCCATGATCACTTTCTGAGACACAGACATGCCTTAGCCAAGTCTGAGGACAGTGCAAAAGAAGAGTAATAAGATGTCTAGAATCACAAAGAAAATGTTCCATGACATTCATTACAATGTTAGTTAGAGAAGCAAGGAAATGTAAAGCCATTTCATTAATGTAGTTAAAATAAGTTAAGTTTTCTTGCTTAAAGGTTAAGGTTCAAGTCATTTGAAAATGTTTTTACTCAGAATATGCAGCCCAAAAAATAACACATTAATCTGCAGAACATGACACTTGTACTTGTTTTTGACATTTGTATACCTAAGCGGGCTGAGGTGGTTCTGGGTATTACTGACATACTGGGCTGACAGGGGCTTTGGAACCTACACTTTCATGTTTTATGAGCATTAGGAAAACAGATTATTACAAAAATATGAGATTTGTACTGAGCAACTTGAGTCATGTCATCTGTGGCAGAGATCAGAGATTTTACTTTGTTGATCCATTTTGTCAACTTGGGGATCACATTTGTCTACCTGCTTATCCATACCCCATTCACTCACCCATTCCTTTAACAGACCAGAGTTTAGTGTCTTTGTCATGCCATTCAAGTAGGACTCCTGAAGCAAATCATAATTATAAGTGCAGAAGCAGGGTTGGGGATAGGTGTGTTTGCCAAAACACACAAAAAGGCTATCATCTTTCTGCACCTACATATGTGAAAGAATTTACACGTTTTCAGATGCAAAATAACAGTTCGGCACATGTTTCATGATTTTATACCATGAAAAACATTGACCAAATGTAATATTTTCTCAGGAAATCTGGAACTTCTCTGCTGAGGACTGCAAAGATTCCAGCAAAAGTTTGGATTTCAGGAGTAAGGCCAAGAATCTCCTGAGGTCGACTGTACATAGAGCACGTACAAACCTGCCCCAAACTTTCTACAGAGGAAGAGCTCAGGACAACACACCTTAAACACGAGCCAGCTTTGCAACTACATGTTTTCAAAGGATAACATGGACAGAATCAAAAAATCTGAAATTGAAATTCAGACTTATTACACTCAAATCTTGAAAAAAAAAAACAAAGTGAATTTAAAAAGGCAAACTACAACATTTAATCCTAGTCCGGCTACTTGTTTGGCTTGAGCTGCAGCTTGTTTCCTCTCAGATCTGTTCCGATTTCTTTGTACTCCCAGACCTCATGATTTGTGAGCAGTTTTGATGAGGGGAATGCTGGATAAAGAGGTGGCAGGACGATGTTTGCACTAGCAAGATCATGCTACAGGCAGAGATAAGATGGGCCATCAGCTTTCATTTACTAGCAAGATCATTCAAATGAATAGCTTAATAATCCTGCTTAAAAATTATTTCAAAAACCGGAACCTGCAATTACTCAATCCTGTCTCTTTTCGTAAATAATATAGCATGGATAATTTAGTCAATGAATACAGTTGAGAAATTTGGACTCGTGTTTTGTTTAAATTTTAATGGCCATGGTAAGAGATAAAATTTTATTTGCCTTTTTGAATATACATTGAAATAAACAGAATGATCCATAAGCTTGCCAAAGGCAAAGTAATGTCAACCTTGTTGCAATAACAAGCTCAACCACAAATCTGTACTGAGATTGAAACTAGAAAACCATGTCATGTGTTATTGAATAAGAAAATTCATTCTTTGTAATTAAAAACGAGAATTCAACAATTTGAAGTCTTGCAGCTGGTAATGTGGTTAGTATGTAAAGCCACCATCTGTGACACCAAAATTCCACTGAGTAAAGGTTTGTGTCCCAGCTGTTCCCTTTCCAATCCAAATCCCTGTTACCGCCCTGGGGAAAAGTAACAGGAGATAGTCCAAGTGTCTGAGCTCTTGTCACCCACAGGGGAGACCTTGGCCCAGCTCCGGCCTTTGTGGCCATCAGGGAGTGAACCCAAAGAAAGAGCTCTCTGTCTCTACCTCTCTCTCTCTTTCTCTCTCTAACTCCTTCAAATAAATAAATATATTTAAAATAATAAACTGAAAGTTTCTAAAATAAAACTATACATGATCAATTTTACACTTTAAAAGTAATATAAGATATTTTTTACGTATGTAATATACAAATGAAAATATTTTTCACTTTCAGATTTGTTAACCCCACTAACTTACTACTGGAACATCTGACAGAGTTCATGACCAACAAGTTTCTCGACTTTGTTTAAGCACCCTGCCTACCAAGGATCGACCAGTGGGTTTCTGCTCCTTCCCTTCCAGGTTCTAGCTTTACATTTTTTATTATTTATTCTTTATTCAAAAGAGAGACTAGAGGGCAAAACAGACCAACACAGAGATCTTCTATCTTCAAATGTCCACAACAGCTGCGGCTGGGCCAAGACCTCAAGCCAGGTCTCTCACAAGGGTGGCAGGGAATCAAGTACTTAAGTCATCATTGTTGCTTCCAGGACACACTGTAGCAGGAACCTAGAATTGGAAACAGGGCGTGGATTCATCCCAGAGACTGTGAAATATGATGAGTGTGTCCCAAGCACTACGTGGACCATTATGCCAAACACCTGCCTACATTCAGCAGGTCTCAATAGCCTAAAACTAATATTGGCATTTAGGCCCCAACATTTTGTTTTTCTTTTTAAAGATTCATTTATTTATTTGAAAGGCAGAATTACAAAGAGAGAGGTAGAGATAAATAGAAATCTTCCATCCTTTGGTTCACTCCCCAAACAGCTATATCAGCCAGGACTGAGGCAGGCCAAAGTCAGGGGCCAGATTCTCATCCAGGTCTCCCACACCCATGTAAGAATCCAAGGAACTGGGCCATCTTCTGCTGCTTTCCCTGACACACTAGCAAGGAGATGGATCAAAACTAGAACAGTCAGGATTTGAACTGGTGCTCACATGGGATGCCAGCAGAGCAGATTATGGTTTAACGCACTGTGCAACAATGCCACCCCCCCAAGATCTTCTCATTTGCATAGGATGTCTAGCATTTCCAGCCTCCACTGTGGGAGTATATCATTTAATTTAAGTTTGATTATTATAAAAGATACTGAGATAAACTCCAAAATATAAACAAAAAAACCCAAACTTGCCAATGGTCCTGGAGGAAACCTACTGTTTCCAATTTATAACCATTGAGCTGACTTAAATACAATTAAAGACAAGCAGGCAGCATCCTACTCAGCAAAGGTCACTATGCTTATGGGCCTACGCATCATCATCACTTAATGCTCATTCTCCTGTCACCTAATATTCATCAACTTTAGCTCTATTGACATCTTAGGGGACAGAGTTCTTTGTTGTTGGGAGCTGTCCTGTGCACTAGAGAAAGTTGAATAATATCCCTTGTCCCTATACATTAGGTGCTCTACACATTATGTACAATCCCTCCAGCTGTAAGTACCAAAATACCTCCACACATTGACAAATGTCCCCAAAAGGATTCAGAATCAACACATCCCAATTCCTAACTGAAATGCACCACTTAGCTCATAAATGTATAAGGTGATTTGTTTGTACCAAGCACAGAGATGACAAAAACATTCCTAGACTATAATTTCAAAGTCATGAAAGAAAGAGATGAATACACAATTTCAAAGGAAAGTAACAGACTCTATAATTCAAATAAATATAGGTATGCCTAATTTGGGTTGTGGAGTGGAGGTAGTGGGCCAAACTGTGAAAGATGCTGAGAAAAGCCACATGGAAGGAATAGTATCTGATCTGAAAGGCACAGGAACTTTTGGATAGAGAATATATTTCAGAGTAATAGACACTATAAGAAGTGTAGTAACACATAAAGGATTTTAATACACCAATATTACGAATTAGATCTTCATACTGAAGAACACAGAATGCCATTTAAGCATGGAAGCAAAGTGTTGGTGTTAACGACTGACAAGCCCGTCAATGTCAGTGGAAAAATGGAGAGCAGCGTGGCCTGCAATACAGAAACCAGGAAGGAGGAATCTACTTCCTGGAATTGTGGTATTTAAGGAAAGCATATATCAGATTCTTCATTATGGAACACAAACTCATTTTTCTGTAAAATTGCTTAAAAAAAAAAAAACAACCACAGATTAGAATGCCAGTTTCCCATGTCAGAATACCTGGGTTTTAGTCCAAGTTTGGTTCCAAGTTCCAGCTAATGTTACCCTGGGAGGCAGTAGGTGATGGCTCAAATGCAGGGATATCTGGTACCCCAAGGGTCACCTGGACAGAGTTTCCATCCCACATCCTCACAGGCCTTAGGAAAGTGAAGCAGCAGAGGGCAATGCTTTCTCACCATCCCTGTTTCTGTCTCTCCTTAGCCTTGTATTCCATCTCTCTTGCTCTGGCTCTCTGACTCTCAAGCACATACACAATATTTCTTTAAAGATATTTTTTATTGGAAAGTCAGATTTAGAGAGAGGAGGAGATATAGAGAGAAAGATCTTCCATCCGCTGGTTCACTCCCCAAGTAGCCACATTGGCCGGAGCTGAACTGATCCAATCTGAATCCAGGAGCCAGGAGCTTCTTCTGGGTCTCCCATGTGGGTGCAGGATCCCGAGGCATTGCGTTGTCCTCTACTGCTGTCCCAAGCTGCAAGTATGGAGCTGGAAGGGATGTGGAACAGCCAGGATATGAACTGGCACCCATATGCGATCCCAGTGCATACAAAGCAAGAACTTTTAGCCATTGGGCTACTGTGCTGGGCCCACAACCAAATTTTTTAATGTATGAGAAAGATGGGATATTGTGACAGAAAAGAACCGCTTTCTGCAATATCGGCATGCCATAGAGCTAATTCGAGTTGTTAGTTGCTTGGCTTCTGATCCAGCTCCCTGCTGATACACCTAGGAAAGTACAGAAGACAGCATCCTACCAATGTGGGAGAATCAGATGGAGTTTCAGGTTTCTGAGTTTGGCCTGGCCCACTTTTTACTGTCACAGTCACTAGAAGAGTGAACTGGCAAGTGGAAGATCTCTCTCTGCATGTGTGTCTGCTTCTCTCTCTTTCTGTTTGCCTGTCTCTCTTGTGCATGTACACTTTGTATGTGTGTATGTCACTCTTTCAAATAAAAAAAAAATCTTTAAAATGAAAATCATTGCCTTTGTTCTCCTATGCCAATATTAGAAACTTCAAGATCATTTATTCATTCATTTATTTATTTACTTAGATAGGAAATGCAGTTTCACACAGATGATAGATGGAAAGAAAGATCTTCCATCCATTAGTTCACTCCACAAGTGGCAGCAACGGCTAGAGCAGAGCCGATCCAAAGCCAAGAGCCAGGAAGCACGGACCTCCTCTGCTTCTCCCACGTGGGTGCAGGGTTCCAAGGGCCCGGTCCATCTTCCACTGCTTTCCCAGGCCACACGCAGGAAACTGAATGGAAAGTGGAGCATCCGGGACACAAATTTGCACGTGCATGGGATCCCAGTGCATGTAAGGTGAGGCTGTTAGCCATTAGGCTATTGCACCAGGCCCTTCTATTTTTTAGATTTATTTATTTTGGCTGGAAACGCAGGCATACAGAGAGAAGGAGATACAGAAAGACTTTTAATTTTATTTTTTGTTAATTTTTTAATTTAGCTTTCTCTTTTTGGAAACATAAGCAACTACATATAAACTTCACCTCTGCTTCCCTGCTTTTAATTTACATGTAACATCTGTCTTTTATGTTTGCTTCACTTAACAGTATTATCTAGAGATTCTTTCACAGACTTTTTTCATTCCTTTTTTGTAACCTTGAGTATTCCACTCTATGAATGTACTATGACCCATTTAATAAGTTACATGGCAATGATACCTAAAACAATGCTTCTGCGAATCACCTGGTACACATACTCCTGTAAATTGTGAGAATGGCTATTTATTCACTCTCCAAATGGCCACAACAGCCAGAGTTGAGCCAATCTGAAGCCAGGAGCTAGAAGCTTCCTACAGGTCTCCCACATAGGTGCAGGGTCTCCAGGCTTTGGGCCATTCTCCACTGTTCTCTAAGACCACAAGCAGAGAGCTAGTTAGGAAATGCAGCAGCCGCGACACAAACCAGCATACATATAGGATCTTGGTGCTTGTAAGGGGAGGATTTTCCAATTGAGCCATCACACCAGGCCCAGCATTGATATATATTAAGAAAAAGTAATCACAAAACAAGCTAGGCAACTGCTTTCTGAGGAAAATTATTTGTTTTGAGGGATATTTCATATATGCATGTATTTCTCCTTTTCACAGGATCTTGAAAGCAGAAATTAGCTTGCAAAAGACAAAGATGACCAATGACCAATGGGATATCACTATTAGTTCTGACCTCTTTTTTTTTTTCTTTTTCTTTTTTTTTAAGATGGTAGAAATTCAGGGGGAAAGAATTGAAACATACAAATACTCCAATGATGTAAGTATTCCAGAGAAGAAGAGATAAAATTAGAAAATTCTTAAAGTCCTTCATGGTTTAAAACTTTCATAGCTCTTTTCTATATTTGAGATCAATCAATATCAATAAATCAGACAGAACTCATTTCTATCTGGCCCAATAGCCTATTTCTTTAAGCCCAAGTTTTTCATGTTAGGAAAATATGTACAAATTATAGAAATACCACCAAGCAATAGGCAATTGCTACACCAATAATGACACAAAGGCTGTCCTGGGAGCAATGACAACTTGAACTTGGAGGCCTGGCAATACAGAGCACAAAATCTATGTTTTTAAACTCCAATTTTAAAGACCTGGATTCTGGCCACAGCATTGTGGTTATCCTACACAAACGGGCCTGACCACAAACTGTTCTGCATGTTACCAGAACTGTGTCTTCCCTTTTACTGAGTCAGAGTCCATTAATGGAAAAAGCTAGCTGATGATCCACTTGTCCCATTAAGTCCCATTAGGGAATGAGAGGGAGATCAAACCACAGCCCCACACCCACAGATCCTCCAACGTCGAGAGATGAGCCGCCCTTGATTCCGAACCTTTCTCCAGATACTGTGCCATTTCACCACTGTGCAAGAAGCAGCCATCCTACCTGCTGTTTGCATGTCATTGCCTCCCCTGCACCTTAATCTCACAGCCATCTGGTCTCTACTTTCAACATTTGTCTAAAAAGCATCCTTGTCAATGCCTGTAAAAACAAAACATCACTCCCGTTTCGTATCTTCTCAACAACACGCAGCACAGTGGCGCACAGTGGCGCACAGTGGCTCACAGTGGCAATTCTGTCTTCCTTCTGTTGCTGAGACCCAAGTCATTCTGGCTCCTCCTTGCCCTGCTGGCTCTTCCTCTGTGCCCTCTCTCTGCATGTTGACCTCCTTGGAATTCAATGCTCTGGCACTTCTCTCAGTCCACACGCTCAGTGCAGGAGACCTCGCTCATTCCCTGGGCAGTAACTATCAACTCTATACTAATGACTGTCAAGCTCCTATCTCCAGCAATGGGTTATTCTCAAATCTCCCCACATGCATATCTGACTATTAGTCCAGCATCTCTACCACCACATGGAAAAGGAAACTCCTAATTACCATGTATAGATGTAAATGTTTGGTTTCTCATTCCTTCCCGACAACTGTTCTCTTCCGTCCTTTCCCATCTCAGTCAACACCTCACACATCTCTTGTTGAAACCAGAGAATCACTGCTCCTTTACCCTGGGAATGAACTTCACACTAACTCCTATCAAAATTTATATATATATATATATATATATATAATGTGGCTATATAAAAAATAGATAATAAAACCACCCCAAAATTAGCTAAATAATAAGAATTAAGCCTTGTAGCTTTACAACAGGGTACAATGGTAGAACACTAATGGTAGATACATACTAGATAACAAAAATCTCCATAAAATCTTAACTTTCAGATGTTTCTTATGGGGTTATAAATTCTGTGTAAATCTTAGGATAAACGGTATTATTTTGAACCAAGGTTCTCTCTGTGCAAGAAAGGAGATACAAATGCAAAGTGGAAGAAAAGTGAAAGGCTCCTTTGGTTTAGATGAAATTAAGGTTTCAGAATCAACTCTCAATTGATTATTTAATTGACAAATCAATCAGTCTCACACACCCTATTCACCGAAAGGGTTTACTGGCAAAGATATTCCAACAGTAGCAAACACAATTCGTCATTCCAATTTCTAAGTAGCACTGCCCACCCAGCAGATCAGGGTTCTCTGGACAAAAGCTGGCTCTTCCAGGGCTGGGGAAAATCTGGAATATCTTATCAGGACACAACACAAGACAGTCCTCACAAAGTAGTACAGAACCAACCAATCAACTTGGGACTTGGATCAAGCATGAATAATTTGAACATCAAAAAGAATGATGAAAGTAATGGATTATAGTCCACTAAATTAAAAACAAATCTGTAAGACCAACAGTAAGCACAAAATTACAAGGACAGGGAAAAAGGAAACTTCTTTATTACAAAAGAACTCCAACAACCAAAGACAGAAAGTAAATTAGAAATGGAAAAATTGTCATTTTGTAACCACCATGGTAGTAATTATTTTAGGCAAGTTGCCATCAGTTTTTGCCACAACTATTGCATGGAAGTTTTTGGGAATATGTTACATATAGCCTCTAGGTTCCACTCCATAGATTATTCACTAAATACAAAAGGGGAAACGGGTATCTTCATAGTAGAGAACTCTGGCCAATATGACCTTAACCAATCAACACACTTCCTAACACCACTAAGGATGGCTGAAAATGGGTAGAAAAATGACATCATGTCCCTCTGATGTGATTCAGAACAAGGATAAAATAGAGTCACATACATAATGAAGGAAACAACCAGAAAAATTCAAATAAAGAAACTTTATGCAAAATAATCCTCAATGTCACAAAAGACAGGAAGGCTTGAGAACCTACTCTTGAATCAAGAAAAAGCATGAGATCCGGCAACTAAAAGTCAAATATGATCTCTGACTGAATCCTGGATTTACAGAAATTAAACAAAACAAAAAGCCCCAACTATATATCACTGGAATAACTGTGGAACTTTATATAGAAAACATAAATATGAAAATGCCATTATATCAATGAAAGCTTTGTGTTTGATAACTCTGTGGGAGAGCATCCTCTTTTTAAGAGACATTTGTTGAAACTCTCAGAGACCATGTGTCTTGATGCCTTCACCCTATTTTCCAACACCAGTGGTGTCAAAAACATCAGCCAGTGTATGAGGGAGAAAGAGAGCGAGAAAGAGACCATGCTGGACCCATACCCCTTCCTGCTTACCACTGAACCAACCAAAGGTTGAAGTTTTGACTACAATAGCAGGCTAGATGTTTGAAATTTGAATCAAGCCTGTGTTGTGCTACTTAAAGCAGCTATAGGACTTGTATTATCTGTGATCTGAATCCTAGGACTTGCTCCTCTTTCTATCTGGAGTAGCCTAAACCTCTTCCAGAGAGCAAATTAAAAGGGAGGATTTGGGGTCAGTACAACAGCTCTACTTGTTAATTCTCCATGTCCAAGCACTGGCATCCCAAACGGATGCCAGGGCCTTGAAGAAGCTCCTGGCTCCTTACCTCTGACTATTGTGGGTATCTGAGGAGTGAACCAGCAGATGGAGGATCTTTGTGCCTCTCCTTTTCTGGGTAGATCTAACTTTCCAATGAAAATAAATAAATCTTAAAAAAAAAACAAAAACAGGAGTGAGGAGAGGTGCGGGAGAGAATGGAAGATCAAGAGGTCTGCTTTATTGTTAACCCATGACCCCACACATAATGTCTACACACTCATCTATAAAACAACACTAAGACACATTGTGTCTTACACACACAGTAAACTGAGTCCAGGATTACTCTTCAAGTAAGGTACTATGGACAAGATTGGGGAAACAATTATTTGGATACTTTCAACTTTGATATTCCTAGTGCTGATAAGGTTGTGTGGGGGATAGGCACACCCATGTTGTGAAATTACAAAGCAGAGGCAGTATGGCTGAATGCAGAACTCCACTTTCTTAGGTTCCAATTCTGACTAGGTCATAAACAACTGTATCCCCAGAAGGCTGTAACCAAGCTCTCTGTGACAGTTTCATCAGCTGTAGAATAGGAATAAAGACAATGCCTCCCAGAGACACTGGGAGGTCGGTATGATCTACTACATGCCAAGTTCTGACAAAAGAGTCTGTCTCCTATATGCATAATAAGTGTTGTCTGTTACTATCACTTCTTCCAACAATAATAGTGTAAAACAATTTGCTTAATGCCAAAGGAGAAAAATCTCTCACAAAAAGATACTAGAAAAATCTGAATATCATTAAGTAGTAGCCTATTTCTTCTTCCACAGGGTAAAGGAAAGAGATCTGGAGTGGACAATGTGGGAAAAAGATTGAGGAGTGTTCAAAATTAATCATTCAAGAATCCAAGTTGCTAAATGCAGAAAATGACAATCATCTGGTACTGGGCTCCACATAAGAGAAATGACACCAAGTGAACCTGGGTTCTTCTTAAAATAAAAAACAATAAAGTAATAAAGTTGTAGACATAAGGAAAATAAAAGATAGATGAAGTAAGTACCATTCCTGAGAAAAGCAGTACAGGTATTAAGCCACCAGAAAGTTAGTGATGAACTTGGGAAGCTGGAATAGAATGAAAAGGTACGGTAATTTCAGAGGGTGCTCCAGAGGCTATGTTCCAGTGCAGGCAGCTGCTGGCTCTCCTGCCACAAACATGGAAACACTGCCTGGGGACAGAGTCCCCATCCATAAACATGCACGCACCTGATGGCAGTGCAGTGAAACTATCACTCAAGAAAAGAGGCATTCATTCGAAAAGACCAGCCACTGTCCGGGCAGCAATGAATGGAAGGATGTTCCCAGGGAATGTGTCTACTCCATGAAAACAGAGCCTCATCAGAGACCTTGCCCAAATTCATTGGGAGCAGCAAGATGTGAACACAAGTGCAGGAAGGGCACCCGGCCACTGTGGAGAAGGGCTGAGTCTGCACTTCTGGAGGCCCAGAGCCCAAAGAACGCTTCCCCATGCTGCAGGCCTGTAACCTCAAATGCCACTCTGAGTCACACAGGTGACAGCAGGAGGCAGGTGGCTGAACCTTCAAAGGAACTGTGACAACAGGGTGGGGTGTGCGGGGTGAGGGGGAGACTAAGGCTTAGGCTTCTCAATGGGAGAATACAAAAGGCCTCAGATGTGAAAGGACCAAACAACAAAGTTCTGGGAGTCAGTGGACAGACAGAAACCATGGATCATATGATGCAATAACACAGAACAAAGAACTCTTACAAAGAACTTGACTATAAACGCTAGGACTGACCAAGACAAGAAATAAGCTTTCAGGAACAGCAACATCTCAAGCAGTCCAACAAAATAACAATCAAATGGAAAACGACAGGCCTATAGGCAATGTGAATGGATCTGCAAGGGGACTTTGGGAATAGGTCATGTTTCCATAATTCACAAGGTTAATTTTACATTAATACTAGGATCAAAAGCAAAGATAGCCAAAGGAATACAAACTGTAAGGAAAGAGAATGACCTACCAGATTAGCAAGAGTTACAGAGTATAACAAAAGTCAGAAACAAGCTATAACAATGACCATTAAGTGTGGATTACATGTTTCCTAGATTCTCATGCTATACTAGCATTTGACAGATAATTTCATTTAATTAGAATTACAGCAATTTTTTAAAGATTTATTTATTTTTATTTGCAAAGTCAGATATACAGAAAGGAAGACAGATAGGAAGATCTCCCGTCTGATGCTTCACTCCCCAAGTGGCCGCAACAGCTGGAGCTGTGCCAATCCAAAGCCAGGAGCCAGGAGCCTCTTCTGGGTGTCTCATGTGGGCGCAGGGTCCCAAAGTTTTGGGCCGTCCTCGACTGCTTTCCCAGGCCACAGGCAGGGAGCTGGATGGGAAGCAGGTCAGCCAGGATTAGAACCAGTGACCATATGGTATCCCAGCACGTTCAAGGCGAGGACCTTAACCACTACGCTATTGTGCCGGGCCCAGAATTAAAGCAATTTTAAATGAACACTTCTTATGGGGAAAAAAGTCTTTAAGGAGAGGGAGACATTGTGGCATAGTGAGTTAATCCATGGTATAGGACTCATATAATCTATATTAGAATGCCAGTCTGAATTTCAGCAATTCTGCATCTAACCAGGTCTGTGATAATGCTTTTAGCAAGGCAGTAGATGATGGCCCACATTCTTGAGCTCCATCTACCCATATGGGAGATGTGAAAGAAGATCCTGGTCCCTGGCTTTAGCCTGGCCCAATCTTGGCTGTTGCAGCCATTGGAGGAGTGAACCAGAAGCTTAAAATTCATTCTCTCTCACTCACTTGCTCACTCACACTCAATCTGCCTTCCAAATAAATAAGCAATTAAATCTAACAGATAAATAAATCGGTTTCTAAGTCTAAATTGAAAAGGCAGACATAATTAAAACACATATGTTTGGCTAAAATAAAGGGGGAAGGAACAAAAACATAAAGCTATATCTATAAAGCAAGAGACAAGCATTTAGTTTGTTAAGTGAGAAAACGGTCGTCCATCTTAGATTTGCCAAGCCTGGAAAATTCTAGGTGATATCTACTGGTTTGCATGAGAGCCAGGGATGGAGGCAGGCTGGGTAGGGCTAGGCTATAGCCTAGTAAAAGTTGGGACTGGGGACAGGAGGGGCCAGGCCAGAAGGCAGCATCCCTTGCCCAAGGTCAAGATGGGGGATGGGTTATGCCAGGCTGGGTCAGAGCAACCACTGGCATGTGCAAGATCTGTGGCTGGGAGCAGACTGGTCGGGGAGCTAAGGCGACACCTGGTTGAGTTGTGGTTCCCACTGGTGAGCACGAGAGCAATGTCCCTCATCATGGCTGTGGACTAGGTCTGGGGTGTGCCAAACTGGACTAGGCTCCAGCACCTGCTAGTGCTTGCAGGAGGCAGGGCAGATAGCTGCTGAACCATGTGAGAGCTTCATCTGAATGTGGACCAGGTTTGGCATGGCTATAAAACCTACTGGCCTGCATGTGAACTGGATTAGGAGGAAAGCCAGGCTGGTCTAAGTGATCATACCCAATGACGCATGCATGAGCCAGAGTAAATGTGGGTTGGTTGGGCTTTGCCACAGCACTGGCTAGCAGGTGCTGGGATTGGGGGCAAGTCCTGTCAGGCTAGACTGCAGAACCACCTGGAGAGTATATGATCCAGGGCTGGGAGGAGACCTGGTAGGGAAATTGTGGGCACCCTTTTGAAGAGCTGCAGCACTGATAAATACAGAAACCAGGGCTAGAGGTAGGCCTGACTGGACAGACGGTGGCACCTGCCAGCATGAGTTTAGGCTGGATAGCGGGGTTTGTCAGGCTGAGTGAGGCTCAGGATTTGTGGTCTGACTGTGGAGTGCGTGTGTCAGAACTGGGTCTCCTCAGTTGTTGAAGCTTGCGCAGCAGATGACATGCCCAGATTCACATGGGGGACATGACAACCAGTTCATTGAGGCCTGCAGAGGAAGTCTAGTACCATGGAGGGCAGAACAAATTACACAGTTCTCCTGGCAAGTTTTAACAGTGAGTATCTGGGAGAATTGAGACTCAAAGTGGACTATGTCAGTCAAAGGACCTTGGAAGGATTTACTCAACCTTGGAGCAACAGTATCTAAGAACTGTTAAAATTACTCAAGCAGTGCCCTCGGAACGTGCTTCACATCAGGGACCCTAAGATGATATTGGGTGACCATCCCCAATCCCCAGGTACTGATGCAATTTAACTGCTGTGAGTGGTCTTCTCCCCACTCTCCCCACCTTCTCCAGATACAGGAAAAAAAAAGGAGATTGGAAGCAGTCGTCTCATTCACTTCCCCCGATTCCTCAACCCTCCCCACCTTAATCAGGGCATGCATCCTTCTCAAGTATGTAAACATCATCAAAACATAAAATTATATATATACATATACAAGAAAATGTAAGCGATGTAGCTCTGCAGGCAATCTTCAAGGACATGAAGACTTTATTTATTTTCCCACAATTCAATTCTGCCTGTCTGCTGGGGTTGACTATAATGCCACCAAAAATACTGTAACTTCATTTTTTATATGTCCATCCTTCAGCAGAGTTCAAAGAACTCTAAAATGTAGCATGTAAATCAAAACAGTATAGTCCATGAAAAGACCTCAGTTAAAATTATAAATTTTACCACCTATTCTCTCTACATGACCTTGAGTAAATAACTGAACCTGTTTGGACTTCAGTGCTTCATGTATAAAATAAAATCCATTTTACAGATGGGAAAATGAAGTGAAGTAACTGGTATAAGGCCACACAATCAATAGTGGGAAAACAGGAACAATATTTTCTGACATGAGCTGGTGTTCTCAGAGCTTACAAAAGGCCAGAATCATGCCAAAGGTCTCCTGTACAATGAGGTTATTAGTCTTCATCTCGAAAAAAATAGAACATATGCAATAAGTAAATATCTCTGAAGACAAATCTTCCAGTTTATTCCCCCAAAAATAGACAATAAATCAAATGAACTCCCAATTGTCCAAATTGGGCTAATATTTTTCATTGTACTTTTTAAATCATTTCTTGAAGATACATAAATACTTTAATCTAATGATAATTGCTTAAGATTTAAGTAAATTGGGCCCAGAGTGATAGCCTAGCACCAAAGTCTTTACATGTTCTGGGATCCCATATCAATATCAGTTCGTATCCCGGCAGTCCCACTCCCATTCAGCCCTCTGCTTGTGGCCTGGGAAAGCAGTCAAGGATGGCTCAAAGGCTTGGGACTCTGCACCCATGTGGGAGACCCAGAAGAGGTTCCTGGCTCCTGGCTTCAGATGGGCTCAGCTCCGGCTATTGCAGCCCCCGGGGAGTGAATCATTAGACAGAAGATCTTCCTTTCTGTCTCTCCTTCTCTCTTTATATCTTACTTTCCAATAAAAAAAAAAATAAAACTTAAAAAAAAGATTTAAGTAAATGTAAGGGCTAGAAATATTTTCCTCCATAACTAATAACTCATAATGTCTATATTCTACACATTCAGAGTTCTCATCAAATTAAAATATGTATTCTCCCAGTAGTGGCACTACCTCGATTAAATATGCTTAAAATGAAACTGTGCAAAAACCCCAAATTCAGGACACATTAAATCACGGAATGTCAAACAAGCTTCTGCTAATCAGTGAGCAGTTAGGTATCTGTGGAACAAACTGATGAAGATGCTAACAATGACAGGTAGCACTGAAGGGCAGAGGAATACAGTCAGCATCAAGGGTAGGGAAGCCAACCTTCGGATGGGACAGAGGACCTTTTATGTCTGCGGGCACATTCAGAGACCGGAAGATCAGCATTAAAAAAAAATAGCCACTTTTCAAGATAAGATAAGCCACATATTAAATAGTAGTACAAAACAAATGCACTGACAGACAACTATTCTACAGTAGCTAAAGACACATAACCATAAAGATATCCAAATTTTGGTATGATTTGACTAAAAACTCTAAAATAAATTTTTTTAAAAAATTGTTTGAGAGACTGAATGTGTGAATGCACAGGTGTGAGACACACTCCCATATACTGGTTCACTCCCCAAATGCCAGCCACAGCCAGGGTTAGGGCAAAAGATTAAGTCAAGGCCAGGAGCTGAAACTCAATTCAGGTCTCCCACACAGGTGACAGGAATTCAACCTGCTGTCCCCCAGAGTGTGCATCAGAGGTTAGCTAAAATTGGAAGCAGAGCCAGAAACTGAATTAAAACACTCCAACACAGGAAATGGCAGTCCTGAGGCTGAATGCATACCCTTCACTAAGGGGGAATTTAATGAGACAAATTCCTATTTACAAATGCAAGATTTAATCAGGTTATTTAGTAAAACCAGATTAGGTTGAAATTAAGAGTTCTGATAGCAAGTTATCTGGTGCTTTGTTTTTTTGTTTTTTCTTTTCTCTTCACTTGCTATGTGCCAGGTACTATGAGGTCCTTCCATCCATGAACCCATTCCATCCCCCTCTTCTCTCCATAAAGAAGCTGGCACTATTATCCCTGCTTTACAAGCCAAGACACTCACTCAAGCTTCAGCAAACCACAGCAGGCAAACCACAGAGCCAGGACTTGAACCAAGGCCTGGCTATGTTCCTCATGACTCTGCTATGCTACCCTAGGCCAAGAAAACATTGGGACCGATCAACTGAGAGAAGGCTGTACAAAATCACAAACGGAAACGGGTACTTACTGAAGGCCCTCTGTACAGCTTCTGTATTAAATACTTTAACATACAATTTTTCATTCTCCTATCAAGTGATCATTTCCACATCCATTTTAACAAGGAGAAATCCAAGGTTTATAGACTTCCTACGTCAGGCTAAAGAGCTAAAAGTCCAAGGTTACTTCAGAAAGTTCACGGGAAAATGGAATTAAAAGTAAATTTATTTTTCTTTTAAAAAATTGTGAAACTATTCATATTTTTTTCCATACTGTGCATTTTGTCTTTACCTTTTTAAAGCCCCTCATAACAGAACAGAACTGCAAATGCAAGTCTGAGTTCAATCCCTGGTTAAGACAGATACACAGATTTTTAAGTACCATCTCATGTCCATCTCAAGGAATCCCACCAAACAACCCTATAAATATGGTACACATTTCTCATCTTACAGGCAATAAAAGTAAAAAAATGAAATAAGATAAATAACTTTCCCCAAGGTCACAGAAGGAGGAAGAAGTGGGTCCAACATTTAACCCATGTAGCCCAAATTCACAATCAGAATTACTCCCCTCTGGATACATTACCAGAAAAAGAGAGAGAGAGAGAGAGAGATAAAAAACATCAAATCAATGTCAGTCTCAAATGTCAAACTTGGAATCTGCCAGTCATGCAAATTCATCAAAACATTTACAAATAACATTTTTAGGAATAAAGACCTTCAGCGGACTTAGAAACCTTAGATTCTTGGCACACAAAGTTGGACAAGATGGACAGCACCTTATGAAAGCAGCCTTTCAATTATACGCAGCTCCCATTTCAAGTAGGTATAGGTAATGTGTCTACAAAGGTCACCTTATGTAATTATCAAGCAAACATTCAACTCTACTAAATGCTCAAGTCCCTCTGTTGAGCATAAAAGTGCTATTTTTCATATCTTCCTAACAGATGTGAAGGCCCTGTGATGTGGAAGCTGCAAGGTGAGTAGCTGATCACAGAACCCAGCCTTCTCCAGCAAAACAGGAAGGGAACCAGGTGGGAGTTGAGGTACACCTGAAATAGGTCTGCCTTTGACATTTTATCTTGCCTTTGGGGCTATCACGTACAATATTTTACAGCAAACACTGCCCCAATCATGAGGCCTAGGGTTCAAACAGAACGGTTCAACATTCCCCCTGAGATGGACGAGTCTGACTCATCTAAATACTTAGCATCAATTCTTAATGAGTCCCAGAGCCCTTAAAGTCCTTCCTACTTCTTTCCCTTCCATTGAATCCCAAGTGTCCCCTTTTCCGGCACGTTCTCTGTCCTAAATTCCCGAAGCTCTCCCAGCCGTCGTCCCCCTCAGGAGACCCTACCGCTTTCCTCGCGAGGCAGAGCGTGTCTAGCGTTCCCTTCAGATCTCCAGCTTCTCCACAGAGCCCCCATCCCTCCCCTCAGCGCTTGAATACCCCTACTCACCAGGTGCAGGGCCAGGGGCAGCAGCAGTAGAAACAGCCACAGGTAAAGGTGGCAGCTGTTGGTGAACTTGCTCTGCTCGGGGTCGTGGTACCAGCCCCCCGTGAGCGCGGCCCACACGCCCTGCCGGAGCAGCTGCAGCACCTGGGACACCATGCCCGCGGCGCCCCGGCGAGGGCCAGCCAGCAGCTGCACCCTGCCCGCCAGGCCCGGCCTCCGGGCCGCCTCAGATTCCACACCCGGGCCCTCGGGCGGCGCCACCGCCACCGCCTCCGCCGCCGGCCCCGCCTCCGCCGCCTCCTTCCACCCCGCGACTGAAGCTTGCGTCGCTTTTCCGCCCGGACCCGCGAACTGCGGCGCCGGAGCCGGCTACTGCCGCCGGGCAGGTGGGCGCCATGTCCGAGGGAGGAAGGATTTTCCCGTCGTGCTCTGAGGCGGCTGCTCAGAAGATGCTCCAGACGCGCCTGCCAGCGCCCGCCCCTTATTCCTCCTGGGCCTTCCTTAGGGGCAAGGGTTACTGTGAGTCGTTCCACTTTTATTTTTGGGCCTCTACTGGTGTCCCCACTTTCCTCACCTCTTCTCCCCGATCCTCCTGTTAGGAAGGCTTGAAAGTCTGAGGCAACCTTGGCCGCCTTTTGTCCCCTGAGCAAAAGATTCACTCAGTACACTTTCTTACATCCCACCACTGGCAGCATAGCTGCTTTTAGTTAACTGCTGACCCCAGAGCATCTATTAGTCTAAACGCAACCTGTTCCTTTGACAATGAACTCTTCTGTTTCACCCAACCGTCCCACCCTCAACCCCTGCCCTGTTGTCAAGTTTGGCACCTACAGCTAACCATTTCGTGGTTCGGGGGCTTCAGTCTTGTTTTTTCATCTATTTACTAGTGTAAATAGTGTGAATTCCTTCCCACCAGAGAAGGAATAACTCAGGCGAATATACAAAAAGAATTTAGATGGCCTTTATTTTAGGGAACTATGGTCAACAGGCTTCCCTTCCCTGTACAGCAGAAAGACAGGTGTGACTGGGAGGGGCCTTTTTAAACTCTCCTTGACACGGAAACCGAAAGGGGGGTCGCCTCAGCCCTTATTTGGTGGGGGGATATGGGTTTGTGCCCCTCAGTGGTGCAACAGTGATTTCACAGCCTGAGGGACCCGCCAGAATTCTGCTGACTCTTTGGTTGGAAGCAAACTCTGCTGTCCTCCGATTACCATGGTAACCATCAACTTGACTGTGACCCCAAGTATCATTCAGCTGTTAACTTTTCAATGCTAAGATGGCACACAATAAGAAATCATGGAATTAAGAATCTTTCAGTTGTTATATATTTTATGATTTACAGCAGATACGCTTCAGAGTCCCTTCTGAGAGTAAGTTTGGGCAACGGAATAGACAGAAGAGCACTCTTTTCCTTTAGGAATGAGCATAGAAAACCCTGTGTGAATTAAAACCTTGGAAAGGAGCATGAATGAGAAGGATGCATGACCCCCAAACATATCTTTACCGCATCAACCCTACCTTGTCTGTCCCAAAAACATCACACTCATCTCCCATGTGTGCCTGCTGTATGCCCTGGTCAGCTTCTGGCCACAGCAGCATGGCCTGTGGTTGTTTCAGACCCAAGAAAGGCAGACCAAGCTTGTAATACTGCAGTGAGACCAAGAGAAGGCAGTGTTAAGGAGAGGGTCCAGGGCCTAAGAGATCACTGGTTTCCAGGAAAACCTCACAGTGTTAAATCTGCCTTCAACTTTGGTTGCTCTTCATTCCACCCCTCAGTCCTATGTAGCCATGACCAACCAAAGTGTAACACTGCTGCTTTCCTCATTGGAAGAGTAATACGGTGGATGTCTGTTTATTTATCTCCTCCATGCTTGAAACCTTGCAAGTGCTCTGTTTAATGTATGGATCAATTAGCTTCCCACTGAAGACTCACAATGCAGGATTATCGTGTGAGTGGGTACAGAGGGAATGGCCACAGAATCTTTTCCTGCACTGAGAGTAATCTTGTTCATGTGTCCTGACCAATCAGATATTTGATAAGCATCTTCTGGGTGGACTCTGCTGTATGCCAAGAAAACAAATATAAATATTACCGTGAAGCTCAAAACTATATGAAAAGACATGAAAAATAAGGGCTTGAAATAAAATGTGTTAAGAAAAATGTACCACATCTACAATTGGAAAATATATGTGTAACTAGAAATATGGAAGATTTGGAGGACTGAAGAGGAGGCATATACCAATGTGTGAAGTTAGGGTGTTGTTAACAAGCCCCACAGAACTAGGTCTCAGGGCTAAGCATCAACAATCCAGACTCCTAAACTGCAAATTACTCTCCCGGCAGAAACAGGTACTTCAAAAAGTTCCTGGAAAGTGAATTAAAATGAAATGTTTAGTCCAGTGGTTAAGATGCTCACATCCTTCAGCAGAGTCTCTAGGTTTAATTCCCAGTTCCAGTTCCTGGTTCAGCTTCCTGCCAGTGCAGATCCTGGACAAGGATAAGGAGCCAAGAGGAGTGTGGCTTGCAAGGATTGATCAGATAAGCTGGAGAAAAGAGGAAACAGAGAGGAAGACCGATGGGAAACTGCTATTACCAAATGCATGCCCTGGGCAAAGAAATTGAGAAAGAGATTAATGTCCAGGATCCAAAGAGAGCTCAAGGAGCTCAATGATGGAACAACTGATCCAATTTGAAATGGGCAAAGACTATGAAAAAAATTTTCATTTTTTATTTTTATTTTATTTATTGTTATTCAAAAAAAGCAGATTCACAGAGAGGAGATACAGACAGAAAAATCTTCCACCCGCTAATTCACTCCTCAAGTAGCCACAACAGCCAGAGCTGAGCTGATCTAGAACCTGGAGCCAGGACCTTCTTCTGGGTCTCCCACCTGGGAGCAGTGTCTCAAGGCTTTGGACCATCCTCTACTACTTTCCCAAGCTAGAAGCAGCCCATAAGAGATCCCAGCAAGGTGAGGATTTAGCCATTGGTCCACCACACTGGGCCAAATAGAAATTTTTGAAAGGGTGAGATTCAAAAGGCCAACAGACACATGAGAAAAAAATCTCAGGATCACTAGCCATTAGGGAAATGAAAACAAAACCACAATGAGGTTTTACCTCACCCCAATTAGAATGGCCATCATCCAAAATTTAAGCACACACACAGAGTAAATACTGGCAAGGATGTGGGGAGAAGTGTATGCTAATGTACTGTTGATGGGAAAAAAGACTAGTACAACCATTATGGAAGACAACATAGCAATTCCTCAGACATTTGGATATAATCTCACTCCTGGGAATTTACCCAAAACAAAAATGAAACCAGCGTATGAGAGAGTTATCTGTATCCCCATATTTATTCTAGCTCAATAAACAATGTAAAGTGTGTGTGTGTGTGTGTGTGTGTGTGTGTGTGTGTGTGTGTGTGTGTAGAGAGAGAGAGAGAAATTAGCAGCAGAAGAGGCGCCTGATCATGAAAGTGGGTGTTACCTAAATGTGAATGTCATGACAAGAAGGTGCTTGTTTTAACTGTTTAGCTTTTAATGGGGAGCAAACATATGTCTTCACTACACTCCTTTCTGGCAAGGTTTTAATGCATAGTCCTGGCTTTAACTATAACGTCTGACATCTTTGTTTAGCCCTGAAACTTTTCCTGAATTTCAAATGTACAAAGATGTGGGTTCCTCTCCTCTGCATGACCTTAATATGTTCGAAGGTGTGCTCCCTGGCTCTCTTTCCCTGCTTGTCTCCTGTGGACCTTCTCTATTCATGTCTCAGCTGATGAAACCACAGTTGACCTAATCCCTTAAAACCAGGAGCGAGCCTTGGTTTCTCTTCTCTCTCTCCACCACATCAAATCAATGATCAAGTCCTGTCAGTGTTATGAACTTTACCTATATTCATTTCCTCTATCTCTGCTACACTACTTTGGGTGGAGTTCTCAGGATTTCTCCCTTGAACTATCAGAGTGGCTTCCTACAAGGTTCTCAGATCCCAAACTTAAATATGCTGTGTTAATTATGATCTGGTCAGAAAAAAAGGGGAGGAGCTCTAGATCAAAGCTAACTTTACACAGGAAATGAAAAACTTAGAGAGCAAAACAAGGGGTGATGACCAACCAAGAGATTAGCAAATGCAAAAGCCCTACCCCCAACCACCACCACCCTGCTGGTTCCTGCTACTGAAAGAACAATGGAAGAAGGTAATGTTTTCTAGAACCTAAAAACCAGGGATTAACAGCTGGAGGCAGGGCCATAGCTGGGTGCTCCACACAGAGTTGAGGCCACAGGTGATACCATAGAAAGTAGGAGTTGGGAGCATGCAAAAATGGGAGGTACTCATGAGTAATCTCACTTCTCTTCTCATGACCTCCAGTCTCTACCTTTTTGCGTTGATTAAAACTTTCTGAAAATCATAATACAAGAAAGCCTAGAAAATATAGTTATCTATAATTCAAATCAAAGCAGATAAGAGGGGAGCCAAATTGACCCTTACAAAATGTAAATCCAACCTGATTAGCCCTTCTTAAAAACCATGCCAATACAGCTAAGCAAACAAAAGGCAGTGCTTTGCTCTCCAAGAATTTATGGGCACTGACCCCTCCAGCCTTATTTGTGGAGACCCAAACTGCCTGTTTTCCTTTACACTTTGACTTTTTCTTCTTGCCTTTATGCCTTTGTTGATGCTGTTCCCTCATCATATAATCTACCTACACGTAAGAGCAGAAACTGTTAGGATTTTTATTGGGATTAAATTGAATCTAGTGATCAATTATGGGAAAGCTGATACATTTTCTTTTTTTTTTTTGAAAGCTGATATATTTTCAAAATAGAGCCTTTCCATAAGAAATAAGATACAGCCTTCATTTATTATTTTATAGTTTTCTAGATACTGGCGTCCACTGTGGGCCACACAGGATCCAGTTGGTCAAAGGTAAGAGAAACTGTGTAAAATTTGAAATAATATAGAACTGGAAACACTGGCAATTATTGAAATAACATGGTAACTTGAGCAGTATTGCTTCATAGCCAGAGGGAAATGCAGGCTTTCACTTAATACAGGATTGCTGCTAACTAAACTGTTTGCTTTAGCAGCCCCTAGTGTAGGAGTATGGGCAATAGACCAGAGAGAAAAGGGTAATGACTCACCTAGGTTTGAGACACCAAAACTCACAGAGTGGGGTTAGCATATGGAATGTGCTGTTTATCTGGAGAAAAGTCCCCTAATGCTTTTGGCTTCCTGAGATGTCCCTAACTTCTTCCCCTAGTGAACTGCAACTCCCAAGTAGCACAGAGTTCCTGAAGGTTATACTAGAATGAAGACAGAGCTATGGCAAAGAGCCAACCCCAGCAAAAATGGAAGTTGCAGAAAGCCCTGGACAAGGAATGGCTGATGAAGGTGTCTGGTGCAGCCTTGGGGTTCTGTGGCCTGCCCTCCTAAGCTAGAGAAAGGGGTGACTTTGCTGCTCATAGATCAGGCTGTTCAGGGACCGCCCTCATCTGCCCAAGGGCCTCTTGGAGTGGCTGAAATACAAGCCCGTTCTTGCTCTCTAATTTCATTCATGATGAAATATCTTTGGTCTCTCTGAAAATCTGAGTGTGAGAGAGAAGTTCTGTTTGCTAGAGAAATAAAATGGGGATATGTGAATCTTTCACGGCAGGAACACTAGGTCCAAATCATAATTCATCTGGGGACCCTCATTTGTAATATGAGCCAAAACTTTCAATATTTAAAGTAACTAAAAATATTATAGTCCAAAAACTAAGCCATGTAAGAAAATGACCCTCATTAAAGCAAGATGGGAAGAAAACAAAAGAAGTTCATAAAAATTGCAAGTAACATTCACCATGAAATTTGAGAGACTACTCAGCTGGTTAAAACGTTAATCTGAATTTTGGCTAGTAACAGAGACTATAATTATCATAGGCAAACATCTTCAGAAGATAGAGAAGGACAAATATTTGCTAATTCACTTTATTAGGTAAATATTCCCCTGATATCAAAAACAGATGAACGCTTGACCAGAAAATTACAGGCCGTTTCTTATCCCTCATTAAGAAAAGCAAAAATGTTTCACAAATTATTAGCAGTCTGAATCTAGCAACATACACAAAAGATTGTGTATCATAATTAAGAAGAATTCACACCAGGAGTTCAGAATTGGGTTAACAGCTCCAAATCAAAAGAGTTGTTAGAAAAATGGGACTCAACTATAATTCCTGCCCAGCTTTTTTTTTTATAATATGAAACTTTGTAAAGTGCACTTGCATATAAGGGTGACTCTAATCTGAGAGAAGCAGGTACTACAAATGCCTGCTACTCTCACAGATGCTTTCTTGCACTTGCTGACAAATGCACTTCATAGAAACAAGCCAGTTCACTGAGGAGGAAAAAGTTATGGAACCCAGAGTACAAGCTATTAAAAAGAAAATTTTAAAAATAATTTCCTGGATAGCAGCTCTCAAAACAGCAGACCTAGAGAATAGGTAAGCCAGGTGAAATATCAAGATAGATTCTGAATGCAGTATCTACATTCATTTTTAGACCACTTTTTTTTTTTAATTGAAAAGGCAGATTTTTCAGAGAAAGAAAAAGACAGATGAGAAAGTCGGATCCACTGGTTCACTCCCCAAATGGCCGCAATGACGGGAGCTGTTTGAACACTTGACTTCTTTTGTCTTTTTGGCAAATATATTGTTTTCTGGAAATTTGTCCACTCCCTCTAAATTTTATAGTTTATTGGTATAAAGTCCTGTGATTAAAAAACATGTCTATAAGCTATGTAGTATCTTGTCATTGGTAAATGAATTTTGTCTTTTCTGTCTTTAAAGGATTTTTTTTTTTTAGTCTTTTGCAAGAATATGGTTTTGTTGATCTTCTCTGGCTGATATTTGTTTTCTATTTTGATAATTTATGTTCATATCTTTTTATGTTCTTCTCGCTTCTACTATGTCGGATCTTAATTGGTTTTTCTCCAATTTCTTGAAATGTCTGCTTCCGGGCCCAGCGTGATAGCGTAGTGGTTAAGGTCCTCGCCTTGAATGCACCAGGATCCCATATGGGCACCGGTTCTAATCCCGGCAGCTCCACTTCCCATCCAGCTGCCTGCTTGTGGCCTGGGAATGCAGTTGAGGATGGCCCAAAGCTTTGGGACCCTGCACGCATGTGGGAGACCTGGCTCCTGGCTTCGGATTGGCTCAGCTTCAGCCGTTGCGGCCACTTGGGGAGTGAACCATTGGACGGAAGATCTTCCTCTCTGTCTCTCTTCCTCTCTGTATATCCGTCTTTCCAATAAAAATAAATAAATCTTAAAAAAAATTTCTTTAATAAAAAAAAAATGTCTGCTTCCCATTTGTTTTTTGTCCCTCCTTCATTCCAAATACACAGTAAAAATCACACATTTCTCTCTAGGCATGGCTTTGATTGAATCCTGGAAATTTTGATGTGTTCAAAATGTTTTGTAGTTTCGGTTTTCGTTGACACACAGATTATTGAGAAGTACATTGATTCTCAATGATTTATAGCTGTAAGTACATCTGAACATTTTCTAATAATCTCTGATTCCAGAGAACATAGGAATCTTTTTCTGTATTCCAACTGTACGATATCCTATCAATGCTCCCCAGTTAAACCTGCTAATCACTTGTTTGAATATTCTTTGCTTTTTACTAAAAGCTTGATATTAGATTTTATTCTCCTATAATTTTCTATAAACTTCTAAGTTATATTGCATATTGAATGTTTAATTATTTTTAATATTTTGTTTTATTCATTGCTTTGGTACACATCATATAAACGCATACATTTCATGTTTTCTTAAAAGTAAGGATCCTGTTACTCACTTTTAGCACTAGGTGGCACCAGCACACTATGTAAATTTAGAACAGTGATTGCAGTACTGCGGATAATTTTTTCCTTAAAGGACATTTGTAATATTCACCTAGCTTGTGTATGTCTCATGAATGTCATTACATATTTTGTGTATGTGTTTTATAGCTAACAATATTATCTGTGTTTAAGGGTTGTTTGGTTGTTGTTTTAAAATTTTTTATGAATCTATGTGCCCAAAGACCAGAATAAAAATGAGAGGTCAGCGTTGTAGTGTACCAGGTAAAGTTGCTTACTTGCGACATCAGTTTATTCCGTACCTGCTCCACATCTAATTCGGCTCCCTGATAATAAACCTAGAAAGCGGTGGAATATGGACCAAATGGCTGGGTTCCTGAAATTCTTGTGGGAGATCCAAATGGAATTTCACATTTCTGGCTCTGACCTGACTCAATCCCGACCATTAGAGCCACGCGGGGAGTGAGGCAGCAGGTGGAAGATCACTCTCTGTCTCTCCCTCTGTAACTGTGTTTTAAACAAAAAAGAAATAATGGAACCCAAGGACTATTATGAGTATGATTAAAACTCTTGTCCAGAATTAAAAAGGGATTTATTATATGCACATGTTAATAAAAGGATGCTTTATGCCTCACACACACAAAAATACAAATGTACAAAGGAATTGAGAGTCCAGGCAATTGACTTTAAAGTGAGGACCATGGTGGCCTCTTTTGCCCACTAAAACAATGAAAATACAACAAAATAATTAGAAACAATCCTTTTATAGCTCTGGAAATTAAGCAAAGCCACACATTCAAATGAAAATCATCTGTCCAAAAGAAACTGTTGAACCTCTGTAAGACAATGATGGTCTATGATAATTAACAGGTGCTGTCCCTACACCTCTGCTACCTCAAGCTCTGTGACCTGCCTTAACAAAATAAAACAGTGTCAGATAGAAAAAGAGCACCACAAACATAGCACTACAAGTAAATACATGTGCCAGGATCCCATATGAGTGCCAGTGTCCCAACTACTCCGCTTCCCTTCCAGCTTCTGCTTGTGGTCTGAGAAAGCAGTCGAGGATAGCCCAAAGCCTTGGGACTCTGCACCTGCGTGGGAGACCCAAAGGAAGTTGCTGGCTCATGGCTTCAGACTGGCACAACTCTGTTGTTGTTGCCACTTGGAGAGTGAATCAGAGGAAGGAAAATCTTTCTAGCTCTATCTCCTTCTCTCTGTAAATCTGATTTACCTTCATAATAAAAATACATAGATCTTTTTAAAAAGTATGAATATATTTTGTATGTAACCCCTTTACCTTTATATCTGTTTTCAAAGACAATTGCATAAAGCAATAATTACAAAGCTGTGTTGAAGATTTTAAATGTATAATAATATATGTTGCATTTTAAAAGAACAGGACAAACAAATGGCACCGAATGGAGTTATATTAGAGCGAAGTTGTTATGTAATTTTGAAGTTAAATTATTGTTAATGCAGATTAATTGTGTTAGGGTGTTGATTATAACTCCTATAGAATTCAGTAAGGAATTAAATTTTAAAATGCACAATGTGAGGAGCTTGACGCAATGGCTCAGTGGCTAAATCCTCACCTTGCAAGCACTGGGATCCAATATGTGTGCTGGTTTTTGTCCTGGCTGCTCCACTTCCCATCCAGCTCCCTGCTTGTGGGCTGGGAAAGCAGTTGAGGACGGCCCAACACCTTGGGACCCTGTACCTGCATGGTAGACGTGGAAGAAGCTCCTGGCTCCTGGCTATGGATCCATTCAGCTCTGGCCATGTGGCCACTGATTTCAAAGACAATTGTATAAAGCAAGAATCTTTTTAAAAATTCAACTTGTAAATACAGAATCATAACATTTATCTTATCAGCAATAACCCTAGAGTACAAATGATATAAAAACACAAAGACTACCAGAATAAGTTTAGAAAGCATGATCCAACACAACATTACTACAAAAGATATACCCTAAAGTCAAGGGTACAGTGATAGGAAAACAATCGTGGAGCTATAGGTGTACCGGATGGATGGAGTCTTAGAAGAAAATCCTCCTGACTGACTCAAATATTTGCTCAGGACTTTTTAATAAACAAGATTTTTTTTTTATCCCATGTTACCTTGAAATAATATGCAGGTGTAGTCAAATGACTAATCTTGTGCCTGCAAGAACCAGCATCCAATACAGGAACCAGTTCATGTCCCAACTGCTCCACTTCCCATCCAGCTACTTTTTTATGGCATGAGAAAACAGTGGAGACATTCCTAAGCCTGGGAACTCTGCATCCATATGAGAAACTCCTGGCTCCTGGCTTTGGACCAGCTCAGTTCTGGTCATTGTGGTCATTTGGGGAGTAAAGTAGAAGATGGAAGAAAAATCTGCCTTGTCAAGTATAAATATTAAATATATATATAAAAAGTATAGATAAATATTAAAAAAAACCTCAAGCATGTGGAAAGGTTAGACAGTTTCAGCCTAGAAGATTCAAGGATACAAATACATCAATTTTTACTAAACTAGTTTGCAACTCTACCATAATCTCAAAGGAGCTAACTAAACTCATTCAGCACAACAAAGAGAAACCTTAGAAATGCAAAGTTAAGCTCAACAAGCTCAAAAGAACACACAATACATGATTCCCTGGATACAACATTAGAAAAGAGGCCAACCTACTTCATGGCACCTGGCCTGCGATTGGAAGGAAGCACCAGGTCTGCTCAGACTCTGAGTTTCTGCTTATGGATTGAGGTGCTGCTCAGATGCATGACTTCAGTTTGTCTTCAGCGTGGAACAAAAGCAAAACAAGCAAAGCAAAACAGAACTGCAAAAACCTGGAAAGAGCATTAGTGTGGAGATTCCTCTAGCAGATACTATTATACTGTGGCGGTGGATCACAATCAGACACACTTGTCACCGAGATGCAGCTGAGAGTCGGGTGGGATTTGGGTGCAACAGAAGAAAACGAATGGGAAAGACATTTGGACTGTGATCCGGAGAACAGAGGAAAAGATTCAACTACCCAACAAAGAAAGGAAAGAAAAGGGCAAATCCACATAAAAATATCACATGCAAAAAAAATGAAAATTCTAGACAAACTTGCACAAATCATCTATCTCACATCTCAGACACATATGTAAGTTATTCAGTAAGAGCACCTTTAAAAAACCAGGGAGTGAAAAACAACAAAAAATGGGCAAAAGAAAAGAACACTGAGTTCATTAGGGTGGTAATTTCAATTACTCAAACAGGAAAAGATGTGCAATGGCATTCACAAGAAGAAATGCAAAAACTCAAAGTTTGAGTCCAGCACAGTAGCTTAGTGTTTACAGTCCTCGCTTTGAACATTCCAGGATCCCATAGGGGCATCGGTTTGTGTCTGGCTGCCCCGCTTCCCATCTAATTCCCTACTTGTGGCCTGAGAAAGCAGTCAAGGATGGCCCAAAGCCTTGGGACCCTGCACCCGCCTGGGAGACCCAGAAGAAGCTCCTGGCTCATGGCTTCAGATCAGCTCAGCTCCGGCCTTTGTGTCCACATGGGGAGTGAACCATGAGACAGAAGGTCTTTATCTCTCCTTCTCTCTGGAAATCTACTTTTCCAATTAAAAATAAGTAACTAAATAGACAGATAAATGAATAAATTTTTACCTCCCCCCCCCAAAGTTTCACGTCATGCATTGTTTTGCAGGGTGTAAGAAAACATATTGCTGGTGGGAGGGTAAAATGTTACAATCTTCGTGGAAGGTCATTTAAACAAATTTATCCAAAAATGACAAATGCATATTCTCTCGCACTTACTAATCCCATTTGTAGGTATTTATCCTGCTTTCATGCTGACACTTGTACAAAAGGCAAGTCTAGGGCCCGGCGGCGTGGCCTAGCGGCTAAAGTCCTCGCCTTGAATGCACCGGGATCCCATATGGGCGTCGGTTCTCATCCAGCTCCCTGCTTGTGACCTGGGAAAGCAGTTGAAGACGGCCCAAAGCTTTGGGACCCTTCACCCGCGTGGGAGACCCGGAAGAGGTTCCTGGTTCCCGGCATCGGATTGGCGCCAACCGGCCCATTGCGGCTCACTTGGGGAGTGAAACATCGGATGGAGGATCTTCCTCTCTGTCTCTCCTCCTCTCTGTCTCTCCTCCTCTCTGTATATCCGGCTTTCCAATAATAATAAAATCTTAAAAAAAATAAATAAAAGGCAAGTCTATGGAGCTATTCACTAGCATTCTCTGTGATAACAGTAATTGGAAACAACCTGCATTTCCATCAGAAAAAAATCACTAAAGAAACTACAGCACAGCACACTGAAAGCATTATGGAACAATAAGTATTTTTAAAAACTTTTTAAAAATAATTTTATTTGAAAGAGGGACAGCAACAGATAAAGATCTCCCATTGGCTGTTTGATGCCCCAAATGCCTGCAACAAGTGGGGTGGGGCCAGCCTGAGGCCAGGAACTCAGAACTCCATCTGATCTCTCACTTGGATGGCAGGGATCCAATACTGGAGCTACCACCCACTGCTTCCCAGAGTGCTCAGTAGCAGGAAGCTAGGATACAGAGTAGTCAGAATTTAAACTCAGGTTCTTAGGGATGGGATGCAAGCTGTGCAAAGAACATTTTAGATGCTGAGCCAAATGTTCACCCTAAGACAGCTTCAAATATTCTGCTGTGGAAGAATCCCACCATAAATGAAACAGTAAGTAACCTTTTTTATTTAAAAAAAAGTATATATGTGTGTATATATATACATATATATACACATAAGCATGTGTGTATAAACATACATGTTTGAATACATCCTTCTCTAGATGTGGAGAGCTGCAAATGAAGGACTCATGCCAAACACTAGAGTGTTGGCATATTAGGCAGATATTGAATTCTTCAAACTATCCTTTTGTGTACATAACCATTTGAAATGTGTATATTGTTTTATAAGTGTATAAAAAAGTGTAATGCAAAAGTATAATGAAAACCTTGTTTTCTAGGTTTCTTCAACATGGATTCTGAACAGGGAAAACGTTGAAAGACAGAAACAACCAATTAAGAGCCTAAAACAGGTAAAAGAAAATGACCCTCACTTCCCAAATCAGACTTAGTGTTAGGCTAGGTGGAAAAAATAAGGCGTCTAGGCTGAGATTTCTAAAAAGATATTCTTGCTGTAACCCAAGTATCTATGTAACTGTGTCACATAATACAATGTAATTAATGAAGTTAAATAATAAATAATTAAAAAAAAAAACAGCTAAATCCTCCAATCCAGGAAAAAAAAAAAAAAAAAAAAAGAAAACCAGTAGTTTGCTCAAGAGAATACTCATATAAGAAAATGCTTCTGAAAAAGAGATACTTCCTGGAAGTTTTCATTCACTGGACTCGATGCTGTCTTGCGAAGTATAAAAGATCAGGAATAGGGGCTTGTTCTGGCTGTTAGGCTTCACATCCACCTCCCTGTTTGTGGCCTGGGAAAGCAGCTGAGGATGGCTCAAAGCCTTGGGACCCTGCAATCACATGGGAGACCTGGAAGAAGCTGCTGGACCCTGGCTTCGGATCGGCTCAGCTTTGGTTGCTGTGGCCACTTTTGGAGTGAACCAGTGGATGGAAGATCTTTCTTTTTTTCTCTCCTTCTCTATGTGTATCTGCCTTCCAATTAAAAAAAATTAAAATAAATCTTAAAAATATATAAGAAATGCTTCAAATAATGGTAGGATTACCAGTTGCAAACACTGATGCATGCTGGACACATATATAAGACAGAATAGTTTTCATGGTACTTCCTAGTCACTCATGTTTTCAGGATAAGAAGAACAACAGTAAAAAGACAACACTGTAAGGTAACAGTGATACCCCAAAAAAATCAGGAAAGCCACATCATGATACAAATGCTATGACTTTAAGAGGTTCTCAGAATAAAACTTATCACAGGGGCATAAGAAAGCAGCAAGACGAATGCATTAAAACAGAGCAATAACCTAATGGCTAAAATCCTTGCCTTGCATATGCCAAGATCCCGTGTGGGTGCTGGTTCTTTTCCCAGCTGCTCCACTTCCCATACAGCGCCCTGATTGTTGCCTGGGAGAGCAGTAGAGTATGGCCCAAGGCCATGGAAACCTGCAGGCATGTGGGAGACCTAGAGGAAGCTCTTGGCTCCTGGCTTTGGATCAACTCAACTCCAGCCATTGCAGCCACTTGGGGAGTGAACCAATGGATGGAAGATCTTTCTACCTCTCCTTCTCTCTGTAAATCTGACTTTCCAATAAAAATGAATAAATCTTAAAAAAGGAACAGTGGGTACAATTGATACATTCCATAGCTATGTGTAAGGGATGGAGAATTCAGCTGGATTAATTTCAGAGTTCTGGTGAAATTTCAAGAAATATTGTAAATGACTGAGGGGAAAAAAAGAGATTACTTCATGAAAGAAATCTGAGCCCCATAGATCAATTCTGAATTAGCATATGCTACATGCGGTAATCAGGAAAAAAAAACTGCTTAGTTCTCTTAAGTGTTCCTCCTCTAATGTCAAGAGAAAAATAATTTTTTTCTCACCATATTTCTTTCTTTAAGGGGATATATTAATTTATGTAGGAATTAAAAGGATTGCACAGTTGTATAAAAATTTAAGCCTTCCCTAAAAAAGGGTCAGTGGTATCAAGTTTGACTTCTGTTCTGTGTGCCTGTCTGCCTTAAGGAAATATTCTCCAAAATAGATCTGATATGCAAAAAATCATCATATTCGTGGACTGAGTAAAACAAAAGGGCACTGCAGAATACATTCATGCAGACAGAGAGTGACATACCAAAACAAGTGTGGCAAGCTGCACACTTAGAAACAAAACTAAACAAGTACAAACCACCATCGATGGTTCACTCACCATGACCTTCATGGAATGATTTGATCTGTTTTTTTCTTTTTAAAATATCTTTGTACCCTGTGCCCTCTGTTTAATATTTCTAGCAGGTGGTAAACGATTAAGTCATTTCATTTGAAAAGACTCCAACGCATTAAAAATCCAAGCACACTCATTTTGATAGGACAAACTACAAACATGGTAACTCAGAGAATGGCAACCTTCCTATCTCAGGCCCAAGGCCACGAACTGGGGAGTTTTACCTCAGAAGGGATATCATCAGGAGTTTAAAGCAGATATTGGCTTGCGGGAACTACTCAGGTTTTTACATAGTTGCATTATTCAGTGAAGTAACTCATTGTCCCTGGAGCAGCCCAGACTGTAATCTGTAACTTTGAGCATGGATAGGCAGGGCTCCAGCTTTCTCCAGTGGTTCAAGTTACAGAACTCTAAAATTTAGGATTAGTCTGTTTCAAACTGAAAGCCAGCTGAAACTTTGAAAATAGACAGTAACCAGACACGGAGACTGATTTCAAAGCTTCCACACTCAAGAGTAGATATCAATAAATGCAAAATTGCTGTTGTTGCTTCTTCATCTTTATCACCGTCATCCTTGTTGCTGTTGCTGTTATTGATTTAACCCCACATCTTCAAAAGCATCCAAGGAAGGAAGAGGAGGATATTTAAGAGGAAAGGCTAACATCATAAGACATTCCCAAAGAACTTTATCCTACTTTTGATTCACTCCTTTTTAATTAAACGGTCACAGCACTGAAGTCACACAGTGGGCTTCTGGAGCACGTGAGAGTCTGAGTACTCCCTTGTGGTGTTTGGTTCACTTAATCTTTCTCCAGATAACTGCTTGCCCAAATCTCCGACAGCCTTCAAGTCTCTGCATGTATCTCAAGGTAATGAGGCCACACTGTGCGCTGATTTATTTTTATTAGAAAGGCACATCAGATTTACAGAGAAAAGGAGAAAAAAAGAGAAAGGATCTCACATCCACTGATTCACTCCCCAAATAGCTGTAATAGTGGAAGGTGAGCAGATCCAACACCAGGAGCAAGGAGCTTCCTCTGGGTCCATCATACTGGTTCAGGGTCCTGGGTCTGCCACACTGGTGCAGGGTTTCAAGGCCTTGGGGTCATCCTCCATTGTTCTCCCAGGCCATAAGTGGAGAGCTGGATGGGAAGTGGAGCAACTGGGAGACAAACTGGCACCCATATGGGATTCCTGAGCTTACAAGGTGAGGATTTAGCCATTGATTCACAGCGCTGCCCCTCTCATCCTCCTACCCCCAACCACACACCCTTGTTTGCACCACCCCATTCCTGATCCAACAGCTCTCATGTTCCTTTTCATTTTTGTACAACACTGATGAGATCTGAATACCCTGGTCAATGGACTTATAAGCTTGCATCTAGTCCAACTAAAATGTAAGCTCCAGAATGACAGGGAGCTGTCCCAGGTTCATCGCTTTACCCCAAGTACTTAGATGAATGTTTGATATTTGGAAAAAAAAATAGGTTTAGGCCTTTTAGTTTTTTTTCTAGCATTGTTCATGATGAATAAAAAAGATTGGCAACAGCAGAAAAAAGTTAGTCTTATAAAGCTGTATTTGGTTGCTGAAAATGCATTATATATTTTTAGATGTGATATAATGAAGAGACTCGGAAGTTTCCTTCCAACTCTCGACTCTGAGCATCCTGTGGAAAACTTTGAAGTATGTTAGTAGAATGCAACTAATTTTTTTTCTATAGGAAATATACCAAAAGTGAGCAAAAGAAAAAAAAAGAGGGAAACGAACATGCTTAACATTCGTTCTGTTGAGTTTTCTACTATAATGGGTCCCCCCAAAGCAACAGCTAGCACTTAAATGGCAGCTGAAAGTTGTTAGCACTGATACAGTGTTATACTTCAATACATTAGCTCAGTGCATCCTCCAAACAGCACAGAGCTGGTATTATTGTCTTCTAACGTCTTACAGAGGGCAAAGCTGAAGAACAAGATAATATTCCTTGCAGTAAATAATGGCAAAGCCAAGACTGTTTTACATCTAATGTATATGAGGGTCTGGAGAAACATTAAAAGTTGATGGCAACAGCCTTTTTTTTTTTCAAAAATTATGTATTTATTTGGGGTAAATGGGGAGGGGATACAGAGAGATAGACCAAGCTTCCTTGTGGGACATAAGGTAGTTGCTTCAAGAGAACAATGAAAGTGAAAAAAATTGGCTTCTCAGCTTGTGGTTCTCATGTCTAAATGGCAGTTGGCTAACGTAAGAGCTTAATTTAATTTTGTAGACTTGCTACCTTTACCAACATTTTGCTTCAATGTCCATTCTTGTCCACACTGGTCAGCAGCATTACAGGGTATTGAGCAAACCACCGGATATCCCTATTTGCATAAGAGCTTTCTCAGCAGAATTGATTCCTCTTCCTTTAATCTAGGAAAATTCTGCAATTTTTTATTGCAGGATCTATTTAAATGCATAATAAAACTAGTAAAGGTGTCAAACAGCTCCCGTGTATGAGCTTTATAACATTATTCTGTGTCGAAAGTTCAGACTGGAGATACGCAAAATATTTGCAGCTTTATTTAATATAGCAATAATCAACCCATGACATGGTAACACTTGACCCAATTTTTAGAGATTATATTTTTTCTAAAAGTTAAATATATAGGTAAATTGCCTGACATAGCTTACTGTTTTTTTCAAATCTGTATCTAGCTGAAGAGAAGGTAACTAATTGCATTGGCTATGTTTCTGTTCACCTTGTCACTAAACAGTATTCTGGTTGAAGTATGAAAAAATTCCGTCCTCACACAGACATGAAGCTGGAAACGGCAGAATTTGTTTTTTAAACTTTTTGTTTGGAGATAAATGTATATTTACAAGCTTTATGTAAGGCATTAAACATAGAGCTTTATAAACCCTTCATTCAGTGCTTCAAAGATAGCATTTTGTGGGCCCAGCGTGATAGCTTAGTGGTTAAACTCCTTGCCTTGCCTGTGGTTTGGGATCCCATATGGGTGCAGGTTTTGTCCTGGCTGCCCCACTTCCCATCCAGCTTCATCAAGCCTGCACCCTGTACCTTGCACCCATATGGGAGGCCCGGAAGAAGCTCCTGGCTTCTGGCTTCAAACTGGCTCAGCTCTGGCTGTTGCAGCCACCTGGGGAGTGAACCAGGCAATGGAACATCTTTGTCTCTGTATCCCCTTCTCTCTGTGAATTTGCCTTTCTAATAAAAACAGATAAATCTTTAAAAAAAGATAACATTTTGCATGATTATAATCATGACCAGGAAATCAGCATTGATCAAATTCAGGGATGTTTTCACATTTCACAAATTCTACATGCATTTGTGTGTGTGTGTGTGTGTGGTTTTATTGCATGTGTAGACTCACATATCCACTACCCCAGTCAAGATACAGAGCTGCTCATCATCATACACAACTTGGTGCCACCCTTTTTATTACCTGGGGTCACCCCTGCCCCACCCTCCCTCCTCCTATTGGGTAGTCACTAATGTTTAACCACCTTTTCAGTTAAAGATGGGTATTCTTGGATACGATACAAAGGCTCCAAAAACGGCAGTCTGTTAAACGATCTGAAACTGTTAATAACACACATTTCAAAATGTAATTTAATTGGAGTTTTTTTTTTTAAAGATTTATTTATTTTATTACAGTCAGATATACAGAGAGGAGGAGAGACAGAGAGGAAGATCTTCCGTCCGATGATTCACTCCCCTGGAGTTTCTATTTTTGTGTCATGTGATATCAAAAATATCACTGGTGGGCCTGGTGTGATGGCTATGTGGCTGAATCTTTGCCTTCAACCACCAGGATCCCATATGTGTGCTGTTTCATGTCCTGGCGTCTCTGCTTCCCATCCAGCTCTGTGCTTGTGGTCTGGGAAGGCAGTGGAGGATGGCCAAGGGCCTTGGGACACTGCACTTGAATTGGAGACCTGGAGGAGGCTATGGCTCCTGGCTTTGGATGGGCTCAGCTCCAGCCTATGTGGCTATTTTGGGCGTGAACCAGCGGACTGAAGATCTTTGCCTCTGAATCTCCTTCTATCTGTAAATCTTCCTTTCCAATAAAAATAAATCTCGAAAAAAAAAAAGTCACTGGTCTTTCGTAAAACATTAGTATTCAGAACTATATAAGGTTTCCAGTTTTTACCACATTTCAATATCCAATATCTTCAAATCACATTCATGATCAAGTTTTTTTAAAAAGAGTATTTATTCATTTTTATTGAAAAGGTATATTTACAGAGGGGAGAGACACAGAGAAAGATGTTTCATCTGCTTGTTCACTCCTCAGATAGCTGCAACAGAGGAGTGCAGCAGATCGGAAGCCAGGAGCCAGGAACTTCCTCCAGGTCTCCCATACTGGTGCAGGGTTCCAGGACCTTGGGCCATTCTCCACAGCTCTCCCAGGCCATGAGCAGTTGATGGGAAGTGGAGCAGCTGTGACATGAACTGATGCCCATATGGGATCTCTGTGCTTGCAAGTCGAGGATTTAGTCACTGAGCCATCACTAATATCACCAGTCTTATCAGAAAAGTTTGAAAATATCATGCTTGAAACCTTTCTGAGTTCATAATACAAGCTAAAATTTCTTGGAATTCAGATTTTTCCTCAGAAGCTGAGTTTATTATTATTAAAATTTAATTTATTTTTATTGTAAAGTCAGGTTATAGAGAGAAGCATAAACAGAGAGAAAGATCTTCCAACCACTGGTTCACTCCCTAAGTGGTCACAACAGCTGGAGCTGAGCCCATCCGAAGCCAGGGACCAGGAGCCAGGAGTTTCTTCCAGGTCTCCCAGGTGGGTGCAGGGTCCCAAGGCTTTTAGTCCCCTACTGCCTTCCCAGGCCACAAGCAGGGAGGTGGAAGGGAAGTGGAGCAGTCAGAATAAGAACTGGTACCGTATGGGATCCAGGCACCTTCAAGGTGATGATTTTAGCCACTAGGCTACTGTGCCAGGCCCAGAAGTTCAGACTTTTAGCACTGACAATAAATACTGCTATTTCAATCCTGTAGACTAAGACGTGAGTTGTTATTTCAAGAAACTGGCTTTTGGATATTCAAGTGTAAATAATTGTAATTTTACATAAATTTTTCTTCAGGCAAAAACAGTGTATCTACAAAGTATCTACAAAGTGCTAAAGCTGGTATATAACTAAATGATTTAATCATCCAAATAATTTTCCCTAAAATTCCATTCTGCTTGAGTGTGCAACACAATTAATTTATGCATATTTCCCAGTTTGTCGTATAGACATGCCGATAAGCTTTTAAAGATGTTATTTGACAGAGAGGGAGAGTGAAGGAGAAACAGAGACAGAGAAAAGAGGGTGAATCATCTTCCATCTGTTGGTTCATCTGCAGCATCAGCCAGGCTGAAGTCAGGGGTCTCACCTCCAGTACCATCATCTTCTATTTAAATTCAGGCATCTCACCCACATTCCATCCTGACACTCTGTGCTTGGTTTACTATCTTCCTGGTGAACTGTGCTGGACTAGCCCCAGTGATGTGGTTGAGTACTGCATGACACCAAGGAAATTTCCACAACCTTAAGATTTGGGGCGGGATAGAGGGAATTTAGAAAGCACCAAACAACAAATGATGACTTTGTAGTATCAAGCCCAGGCCAACAGCTGTCAAAGCACCAAGTGGAGTTAGCTTCCTGAGAATTCCCCGTCACAAGTTCAAAGACATGTGCCTCCCAACCCTTGTGCGGACCATCACAGACACTCCTTGTGGTACGGGTGTGCAATTCAAGTTCAAGTTTATCTGCGTTAGAAGCCTCTAAGAACCTATCCTTCTGGACCTTGACAGGCCATGTTTAGGTAGGCAAGCAAAGAGTAGGGCACAGGCGACCTTCCAGGGGGAATGACACTGTGCTACACGGCTTGGAAGTCAAAGGTTCAGAGTGGCCTCTTGCAGTAGGTATGACCCGGGAGAGCAAATCTGTTGGATTCCTGGAAACCTGACATGAGAGAGTAAAGTCCAGATCTTGATCCTTGGTTGCTGATGCTCTCAGATTTTCACCATCTAACTTTTCTCCCAAAAGCAGCACTTCAAGTCTAGCCACTCTCACGGCTGCGGAGAGAAGCTCAATTCGCCCCAAGCCTTCACTCTGCCTGCCTTAATTTAAACATTTCCCAAACATCTAGAGCGGCTCGGCTGCCTTCCCCTGCCCCAACACTGGGCGACTACACATCAGGCGGTTCCCCTAGAGCAGTTAGCGACCGACACCTCCGGCGACTGGGCGGGCACGGGAGGGCGGAGCGGCTCCAGCAGGTGGTGTGAGCCGGGAGGCCGGCTCTAGGCAGCCGGGCGGGGCCTGAAGGGCGGGATGGGCCCGGGCCTGGGGGCGGGCTCCGAGGGGGCGGATCGGACCTGCCGAGGGCGGGGCGGGCCAGGCCACGGCTAGGCGGGCGTGCAGCGCGGGACGGCCGCAGGCCCCAGCGCGCCACCATGGTGCGACAACGCCCGCGGGCTTGGGTACAGCTGCAGCGGCCGAGGCGGCCGGGCAGGCACACCGGTTGAGAAAGGAGCCTTCGGGGAGTGACCACGAGCACCGCCGTCCGGATCCCTACTCTTAGCCCTCAGCCTCCACCTTGGGTGCGGACGGCCACCCGCCGAAAGATGCGCGCCCCCGGCTGCCCTGGTGGCTGAGCCCGCCTCTCCGCACGCCACCCTCGCCATGGCTTTGCCCGGCGCCGAAGGTGCGGCCGACACTCCGGGGTCACCGGGCAGGGGTGCCCCGGCCGGCTCCGCGTCGTCGTCGTCCGGTTCCTCCGGCGGCTCGGCCTCGGCCGGCCCAGGGCTGTGGGCCGCGCTCTACGATTACGAGGCTCACGGCGAGGATGAGCTGAGCCTGCGGCGCGGCCAGCTGGTGGAGGTGCTGTCGCAGGACTCCGCCGTCTCCGGCGACGAGGGCTGGTGGGCCGGCAAGGTGCAGCGGCGCCTGGGCATCTTCCCAGCCAACTACGTGGCGCCGTGCCGCCCGGCCGCCCGCCCCACGCCGCCGCCCGCGCCCCCGCCGCCGCCGCCGCGGCCCGGCTCGCCCGTGCACGTCGACTTCGAGCTGCTGGAGCTCAAGGAGCTCATCGGCGCCGGTGGTTTCGGGCAGGTGTACCGCGCCACCTGGCAAGGCCAGGAGGTGGCAGTGAAGGCGGCTCGCTGCGACCCGGAGCAAGACGCGGCAGCGGCGGCCGAGAGCGTGCGGCGGGAGGCGCGGCTGTTCTCCATGCTGCGGCACCCCAACATCATCGAGCTGCGGGGCGTGTGCCTGCGGCAGCCTCACCTCTGCCTGGTGCTCGAGTTCGCTCGCGGTGGCGCGCTCAATCGGGCACTGGCTGCTGCCAACGCCTCCCCGGATCCCTGCACGCCGGGCCCACGCGGCGCGCACCGCATCCCCCCGCACGTGCTGGTCAACTGGGCTGTGCAGATCGCACGGGGCATGCTGTACCTGCACGAAGAGGCCGTCGTGTCCATCCTGCACCGAGACCTCAAATCCAGCAACAGTGAGTTGGGCTGTGGGGGGCGTGGACCACTCCCTTCACTGTGCCACTCTGGGTTGACTCCACAGGGCGAGGTGCCAGGTGCTAAGAGGCGAGGGTCAGCCTCCTTGGCGCCAGCGGTATCTCCTGCCCCGGCCTTGCTAGCCCTCAGAAGTGCAGCTAATCCTTGGCTTCTTGGTGACTTGCTTACCTCGAGGCCTTTGGGTGCTTTAAGAAACAACAACAACAATAAAAAAACAACGTGGCCCTGGTTTGGTTTACAGCTTCAGCGTTTATGAAATACCAGCATCTGCTGGGAGGTCCAGCAGTTTTGCCTTTCTGTGCTGTGGGCCAGTACCCCTTGCCAGCTGTGGCTTTCCACGGATCTTGAGGGACTCTTGGCTACCTGCCTCACCCTCGCCCTTACACTTGCCTGTCTCACCCTTCTACTTTGAACATGGCTTCACTGCTTCTGACTTTTCCCAAGATGTTTTCTTTATTTGAATGTCGCTGTATATGAAATATGATTCTATTATCTGCTTGGTGACTTCATTTTTACAGACAAGAGGCTCAAGGTTATGCATATTTGGGTTAGGGAAAAGAGTACTGCTCCCACCCTTTGAAATCTTATTTATTTGAGAGGTGGGGAAGAAAAGTCTTCCATCAACTGGTTCACTCTCCAGGTGGCAGGTGCTTCCTTCTGATCACCATGTCTGTGGCAGGGGCCCAAGTACTTGGGCTGTCTTCTGTGCCTTTCCCAGACCATTAGCAAAGAGGTGGATGAGAATTGGAGCAGCTGGGACTTGAACTTGCACCTGTGCGGGATGCCAGTGTCAGCAATTTTATATACTATGTCACAACATAGGCCCCATCCCTTATGTTGTTTTTAAATCAAGGTGAATTTAACAGGTGTCAACAAGAACTGGCCAAGAACCTAACTATTGTTGTTTAGAAGAGCTAATAAGTGACTTCGAAGCTTGTTTCTTTAATCTTGAAGATCATTTCATATTCTTAGAATGAGATGAGATCTCATGATGGAGTTGAGAATGCAGGCAGAACTGGCATTGACCTGCCACTGCTGCATGTCTTTCAACCTTGTAAAACCTGCTAGGACAGGAGCTAACACAAATGGAAACATTGTCCTTTCTGAGTGCAGGCAGGAGGGACTGGAAGGAGTGATATTTTTGGTGGGTGTTTGTTTTTTTCTTATTCAGAATTCTTAAGTGTTGAAAATTACTGATGGAGCATTTTCATTAAGTGCAGTGGAAATAACTTGAGGGTTGTAACCTTGTGTAAGTCCTGGATACTTTCAGGCTTTGTGACCATTCTTTTCCTGAGTCTCTCATAATTCGAGGGCAACAGCTTGAATAGTGGGAGCAAATCTAACAAAATATGGAGTGCAAAGTGGTCCTGACCGTGATGTATTCTGAGCCCTCAGGCCATGGTGAAGCATTCTAGATGATTTGTGTGTCTTTAGAATGCTCTGGTAATACTGAAAACCCCTGGCTTTTGATGTGCTTAATTTCTGTAAATGTTTTAGACCTGACACAATCTTCACTACCCATTTGTGCTTGTTTCCTAAAATATGCTTTTCTGAGGAGAAATGCTTCATCAGCTGCTAGAACAGGTGACTTACCCATGTATACTGTGAAGCGTCTTTTCAGAGCAAGCCTGTGTTTGCTGGGAGCTTTCTGCAGAAGCAGGTATTTTAAGGACAACAGCATCATTTTTCCCTCCCCTGCCTCTTGGCAGGTGTAGCAGTTCTGTGACAGGTAGAGCCTGGCATTCTACACACTTGCTCTGTTATGAGATACCCAGTGCCTAACACAGACACCTCAAGCTGCATCCCCCTTTAGATGAAAGAGTAGAAGGACCTGTAGCTTTTGTGTTTGCATCAAACTTTGTTTTGTTTTGTTGTGAGAATTCTTGAGGTCCACATGCTGTGCTCACATGGTAGTGCCAACTTGGTGTGCTCATAAAACATTTGAGGGAATGTTCATTCATGGTGCATTTTTGCAAGCAGCGAATGTGTTTATAAACGATGACAACTTTTGAAGGACTCCTGTTACTTTTAAATAGTGAGCAGAAGACCCTGGAATAATAACTGTAGTCAAATAGTTTTTATTGACACAAAAAACCCTGCACAGTTGAGGGTAGATCCGTGTGCATAGTAGATATTATGTAATTTGAAAGTGATTACACCTACTGCTTGGTTTTTGACTTTTCACACTGAGGAAAAACTTAAGCTTTCTGAAGTAGTTTCATTTCTGTAATTGTCAGGTAAGGTTTCCTTTGGTTTAAATTGTTATAGCCTTCAAAAGACTTAAATGGGTATTTACTAGCCCAGGCAAATATTTGTTGTCATAGATCATTTTTATGGTTACTTAACCGCTGCAAATTGAAAATGTGCCTAAAATGTCCAAATCATAGTGCCTAGCACTATGGTCTTGTCTTGGCCGTTTAGGTTTAATTGTTCAATGAATAAATGCAGGTACGGGTCTTGTTCAGACTTCTGGACATAGCAGATACCCTGTTAAAGTGTATTTGTTTGACTTCATTAGGTATTTGCTAATGGTGGTAGTGAACTAATGATAATGTAAACACTTTTCCCAAATCAATATTTAGTTTTATTTTCACTCCAAAGTCTACTTATGTAACAAAGAACCAGTGAAAGACAACTTGGAAACAAGTTATTGGAAATTATTGCCTAAAATAAATGTTTAAATTTGTCCAAATAATATATTACTCCGGACAGATTTTCTTTCATCTTTTCTAATGGCTCTTACATTTAATCATAGCTTTTGAAACAATGTCTTGTTGAAATAATAGCTGATGTGTTGTCATGGTATAAACAACTTTGTCCCTCTTCTAACTGTAACAGATTAAAAGTTGAATCAAATTAAAAGGTTTTAAGCATCATTCATGTTGTAAAAACACTTAAGCCTTTCAAGTCCCAGCATAAAACATAATAGGAAAATTTTTACTTAAAGTCCATATATTTCAAGTACGGAGCAGTAGAAGGCAGCTTTAGGTGAGTGTGGAAGTTGATGCTGAAGTTGAACTCATGTATTTGATACTGTGAGTTCCCTCCATATGCCAGTCACCCAGGAATACACTGGCAAGCCAGACAAGCTGTTGCCCTACAGCTGAGCCTAACAGGAAAGAGAGAACATTTCTTCAGTGGTAAGTATGAGGATTTGGTACTGCCAAGATAATAAATCATGTCAAGGGTTAGAGAGTAGTTGGTGGAGCATGGGTGTGCTCATTTGGAGAGGTAGTCCAGGGAAGTGGGTCTAAAGGTCGTGGCACCATCAAGCCAAAATCTAGACAGAAAGCCTGGCTCATAAAAGGCATGGGGAGAGAACAAGTGAGGTTCATGCAGGTCACTAGGAGGAGAAGGGAGGGCTAGGCAGGCTTGGATCAGCCTTTCTGGGCCTCCGTCGGTGTTGGGGTGGGTGATGCTCCACTCTGCATGTCCTTCAACAGGGGAGTCTTGCAACATTTTTGTGCCAGGGAGAGACACGTTCTGATCTTTGTTGTTACAAAATTATACTGGCTAAAGTGAGAAAGGGACTCTGGCTGTGAGTGAGAGCTGTCAGAGGCAAGGGTGCTGGCTGTAGGTGTGGTTTTCAGGGTGATTCTTGGGGGGAAGTGAAGTAAAATAGGAATTGCTGAGGATGGTCAGAATGATCAGAATTTAGTCCAAATGCTGTATTTATTCTGGCAGTTTAGGATTGAAGGAAAATTGTGCATATAACTATAAATAGACGTAGTTTTATTTATTATGAAGTGCAATTTAGTGCTCTTACTGGGACACACTGTAAAGGGGATCTCAATTTTTTGGTTTGCTTTCCCTAGCACAGTGTAAATAAAGAAACTGAGAAAATTATAGCAAATATAATCTCAAAATAAGATGTTTAAATAGCTCATAACAGTGATTTGGGGTAGCTGTTAATGACATTATTATCAGTTAAAAGAGGGATGTCCCCCTCTCTCTTCTGTTCTTTTACTCTGTTATTCTTTTTACCGCATGGCACCGCACGGCACATAGGTTCCTGCTGTCACTGTTTCCTGTTCAGGAGGGCACAGAGAGGTCAGTCCGGGTATCCCTGTAGTAACAGAAATTTCTGCCCGTTTCTGAAACCAGGTTGGCTATAGGCTGTATTTTTCAGTCATAGCAATCTCACCAATGTCAATGTGTCTTTCCCTACTGTAGTCATACTTGGATATTAAGAAAATAAATAGGCCGCCTTTTGTTTTCTTATACTTTTGTGCAGGAGCCATTGTTTAGTTCCAGATTATGCAAACTATACATAGCTGATAATTTTGGTAGTCATTGTTACTTCTATCAAGGCATGATAAAGCAGGGAGGGTAGGAGACAACCCAGCCACTCATTTCAGAAGGTCATTCATTGGTAATCCTGCTTTCTCACACTAGCTTAGAGTGTTGACATTGTGCCAGAATAGTGCAGTTAAGGCCAAGAGCATTGTGCCTGAAGCGTTGCTCTGATTGTGTGCGGTGTGACCTTGGCTAAGTTTTATAACTTCATTGGACCTGAATTGCTTGATTTCTAATATTATATAGTGAATTCCTTTCCTGGAGATTAACAAAAGTCCTATAGAGAAAATCTGCCTAATGTTTCTTCAACCTCACAAGGCAGTTGGATAAAAATTGGCACAAAAGTATATGACCTTTTCCAGGAACAATGAACGATTAATTAGATATTGAGAATGAAAAGCAGGAAGGAAACTGGTGGTTTTCACGTGGCCAGGCAGCAGGGGCCTAGGAGCCAGGTCTTGCTGTGTGGGTATTTCATAGGCGTAGGAGAGCTGCTGAAGCTTCCAGTGGAGAGTAGTGTGGTCTACTCCTTACAGACAGATGTGTTCCCAGAAAACGAAGATCAGCCAGGGATCACTGTCTTTATGACAATCCTGTCAGACTCTTAGAGCAGCAGTAATTCACAAAGTAATCTACCTAGATTTTGCTTTGTTGTTTATCATTTGCAGCTGGAGTCTAGTTTCTATAATTTATAGTGTGTTAGACCACTTTCTGTCTCTTTAATTGCTAGCTATTTCTGGAGTTGGAATGTTATCTAGATTTGCCATGTCAGGTTAACTCCCAATGTCAGCGATAATTCTCCAAACCCTCCAGGGTTATTGAGGTGCTCCTGAAAGACAGAAACACTTTAATGTGATTGCTTTGGGCTGAAGGGTTCCTTGGGGAAGCTAAGAAAATGGAAGTGGTTTTGCTGTGTAATGTGCAACTTAAATGTATGTGGTTGATGCCTCATGGAGAGTTTAATTTTAAAAGCTCATTTTCACATGTTCCTTCATTTTAAGTAAGTGCTTTTAGAAAAGTGCTAGTAATGACAGGAGCAGCAGTTCACATTTACTTAGGGCTTGCTGGGTGCTGGGCACTACTGCTGGATTATCTTCATTTAATTCCTACAACAGCCCTTTGACGTAGGGACCGTAATTACTATGTTACAGGTGAAGAACCTGAAGCCAGGAATGAACGGACTGGGTCAAAGTCACTCAGTTTGTCAACTTGGGTTAAGGACTGAATACATGGCCTCTGATTGCAGCACTTGAGCTTAAATCCTCTGCGTATGTAGCTTGGTTCAGCGGCTGCCCAGTGCTTTGTTTTAGGACTCCCCAAGAACTTTTGTTGGCATAGGTTATAGTAATTGATACTTACCCTAGTCAATGTTTAAAATTACACATGGAAATTATTTGATGATGTTAAAATAACAATATCATAGAATTATCTTTTTATTGTTTTTCTTACATTTTTGTTGATAGGCAGATTTACAGAGAGGAGAGATTAAAAAAAGAGATCTTCCATCCACTGATTCAGTTCCTAAATAGCTACGTTGGCCCAATGTGAGCCAATCTGAATCCAGGATCCAGGAGCTTTTTAGGGATCTCCTGTGGGTACAGGGGACCAGGATCTGATCCTTTACTGCTCTGCTAGACCATTAACACAGAGCTGGATTGGAAGTCCGCAGTCGGGACACCAACCAGCACCACAAGTAGAAGACTAGCTTGCTGCAGTGCCATGCTGTCCCCACTTGCTGTTTAATCCAACCTTTTTTTCTTTTTAAAGATTTATTTTTGTTGGAAAGGCAGATTTACTGAGAGAAGGAGAGAATGCTCTTCCATCTGTTGTTTCATTCCCTAAATGGCTGCAGTGGCCAGAGCTGAGCTGATCTGAAGTTTCTTCTAGGTTTCCCGTGTGGGTGCAGGGTCCCAAGGCTTCGAGTTATCCTCTTCTACTTTCCCAGGCTACATGCAAGATGCAGGATGATAAGTGGAACTCATGGAACATGAACCCATGCCCTTATGGGATACTGGCACTTTCAAGGTGAGGATTAGCCAATTGAGCCCCAGACCCATTAACAGAGCATTTTTAGTGGAGAAAATTAACCTCTACATTCCAAAACAGATTTAGTAAGGATGGTGATGTGCTTACACCTTTGAGGCCTGCTTTAGTGCCACACTTTCACAAGAGATGGACGGGTGCTCATAGCAGCTTCTGCATGTCCTCTGCTGCAATGTTAGGAACTGTTGCATTCCTGGGGCTTGCACTGAGAATCCCTGGGATAAAGGATTGTATCTGTTGGTAGAGAATGGCATTCTCTGAAGTAGCAATTTCTTTTTCTTTTTTTAAAGATTTATTTATTTTTATTGGCAAGTCAGATATACAGAAAGGAGGCGAGACAGAGAGGAAGATCTTCCATCAGATGATTCACTGTCCAAGTGGCCAAAATAGTCAGTGCTGCACCAATCCGAAGCCAGGAGCCTGGAGCCTGGAGCCTCTTCCGGGTCTCCCACGTGGGTGCAGGATCCCAAGGCTTTGGGCCCTCCTCAACTGCTTTCCCAGGCCTCAATCAGGGAGCTGGATGGGAAGCAGGGCTGCTGGGATTAGAACCGGCAGCCATATGGGATCCTGGGCGTGCAAGGCGAGTACTTTAACCACTACATTATCATGCCGGGCCCATGAAGTAGCAATTTCTGATAGAGCTTCAGAAAGTAGGAAATTCTGATACAGTAGAATTTCACAATGTATTTCCTTTCCAACATTTTTGGAAGTCTTGGGCTATACAACACTGAAAGAATTTCAAACAAACACCTATGTATCCACTGACTAAATTCTACTAACATTTCATCTGCTTGCTGTAATAAAGATCTAATATTTCCCCACCATTCATTAATATACTTCAGTTTATGATGCAAGTAGTATGTGTGTGTATGAATCTTCTAGTTGATTCTCGTATAGAGCCAGATGTTAAAAATTACAGTTCAAAGGACCGGATTGGTAGATCTTTCTCATGGTTATCTGGTTTCCATGGTCAGTAGGCTGTATCCAAATCAAACTAATGATGGTTGCTTGTAGAAGGTACTAGGTGAGAGTATGCCTAGCTTAGCCTGGACTGGCTCTTGGCAAAGAAATATATATAAACATTTGGTCCTCTGTTACTGGAGATGATGATGGTGGTGTTTGAGATTTGAATGCCAGCTCCACTGTTTGTGGGCCTTCACTTTCTAAATAGGCTGATGTGAGCATGCAATGAGGCAGTATGTATCTGGAGTTGGCCAACTTTTCCTGTCAAAGCCAGATGGCAAATACTTTATGCTTTGCAAGCAGCACTGTCTCTGTTTCAGCTCCTTAGTGCTACTCTGTAGCTGAAAGCATCCCTGATGATGTATAAGCCAATGAGCACTGCTGGGTTCCCTTAAAGTTTTATTTACAAAAGAAACAGGGTGTCAGATTTAGCTTAAGTTTGTCAGCTCCTCTGTTACATAATCTGTAAGACTAGTGGTTAGTTTAATTTTTATATTTAGGAATGATTAGAGTGCTTTAAATATTTCCTAGTGTATTTTTATGTGAACTCTGTAATAAGCTAAGAATATTTATTTATTTACTTATTTATTCTTGATTCATATAATTTTTTATTGGAAAGAGATTTACAAGGAGAGACACAGAGAAAGGTCTTTCATCTGCTGGTTCACTCCCCCAAGCGGCCGTAATGGCTCTGAAGCCAGAAGCCAGGAACTTTTTCCAGGTCTCCCACACTGGTGCAGGGTCCCAAGGCTTTGGGCCGTCCTCCATGGCTTTGCTAGGCCACAAGGAGGGAGCTGGATGGGAAATGGAGAAGCCAGAACAGAACTGGCAGCTGTAATGGATCCCGCACTTGTAAAGATTTAAGCTACTGAGCTATTGTACTGGACCCTGTTATTCTTCTTTATTATGTAAAATGTGGTGCAGTTCAAATGCATCATCTTGCTTAACACAGAGGATCCTTTGAATTTGATTAGAAGGTCTTCCAGAGTTGATTGATCCAGGCTGGCCTGCCAGCCATGTGTTGAGACAGCTCCCAGCTTTGGTCTCTCTGGCAGAGTCTGTGGCAGAGTCTGTGAGCAGGTCTGTTTATAACTTGGGCTGATAAGTTGAATCAAGGAGGAAGCATAAAGTATACTAAATGGCTCTTGTACCTGTTTCATTGCCTTGGCTCATTAACAGTTTGTGCATTTTTTTCTATAATTAGGAATAGAGGAAATCCTTGCCTTTTGGAGAAGTATCTTGATTGTGCACATGGTATTTGAATATTTGGCTTCATAGGAAATAAGAGAATTATATAAAGTTTTCTGAAAATAATTCACCCTAATGCCAAGTATATTGCTTTCTATTTATAAATATATTAAGCCAATAGATGATGGCAGTAGGTTGCACATACAATGGAATCTAATACACTTTCTAAGTTTTCTCATGAACACTGAGTATTATATGTGTGTGTTCTATTAAAGGTGGTTTGTTTTGTCATATGAGCATGCTGAAGTTCTGTTTTAGCAGACTGCTTCTGTATTTTCTTTAGAGAAGTCTCATATTTGGTAAGCTCATGAGTTCCTTCCTGCAGCAGTTATTGATAGTCTGCTGTGTGCTAGAAATATCCCTGGGATCCCTTATATTCACTACCTAAGCAGCAGGAACAAATCTTTCCACTAATGGAGCATACATCCCAATGAATGAGGCAGACATTAAGGACAGTAAATAATGAAATATGTAGTATGCTACATAGAGGTGAATGCTGAGTGTACAAACTAAGGTTGCAAAGGAGGAGGAAAACGTTGGAGTAAGCAGTGAAGTTTTGGGTTGTGTGTCTAAGGAAGGTTTTACACAGAAGGTCAATTTTCAGCAAAATTTGAAGTGAGGAAGTTGCTCATTGGAGAAGGACATTGTTGTTAGAGGGAACAGAAGTTGCAAGATTTGTTGAACAGGAAACCAGTGTGACAGGAAAGGAGTGGAGGAGGGCAGAATGGGAGGGCATGAGGGAGAAACAGGGGTCAGTTGGGCATTGTGGGGTCTCATGAGGTCTTCTAGACTCTGAGTTTCGTGGTCAGTGTTGCGCTGGGAGCAGCCTGAGACTCAAGGTGGGGAGACATGGTTAGAGATACAAACTTGGGAGTCATCAGCACAAGCCAGTGTTTAAAGCCCCAGATTTGGCTGAGATTACCTAGGGAGCGAGTTTAGATAGAAGAGACCAGAGGTCTAAGGCCTGAGTCCTGGGGGTCTCTCCTAAAGGTTAGGGAGATAAGAAACCAGGAAAAGCTGGAGCTGGAAGGAAAACAAGAAGGTGCGTCTCTGGAGGCCAGTAAAAAAGTTTCAGGTGAGAATGCTCAACTCTTTCAAATATCATGTGCCCTCTAGCTTACCTTCATGAGGATGATCTTAAAAACAGTTTTCATTAAAAAAAAAAAGTGTTTTGAAAGAGTTACAAAAGAGGGACAGAGAGATCTTTCATTTGCTGGTTCACTCCTCAGATGACCCCAGTGCTGGGCTATGCTGAAGCCAGGAGCCAAGGTTCATCCAGGTTTCCCATATGGGTGCAGGAGCCCAGGCACTTGGGCCATCTTCTGCTGTCATGGAGCTGATCAGGACTGGAGCAGCTGAAACAAGAATCAGTGCCCATAAGGAATCACATGTGTTGGCATTTATCTGCTGTACCACAACGCCAGCCCTCCTTTCCTATTTGTAGAATATCCTAATGCTTTTTCAGGAGAGTAGAGGTGAAATGGCTTTTTTTTTTAAAGATTATTTAGTTGTAAAAAAAAAGATTATTTAGTTGTTTGAAAGTCAAAGTTAGAAAAAATAGAGAGATGGAGGGTGTCCATCTACTGATTCACTCTCCATGAGGTTGTAATGTCAGGGCTGTGCCAGATTTGAAGGTAGAATCCCAGAGCTTCCTCACTGTCTTCCATGTGGGTGCAGGGACCGGAGCACTTGGGCCATTTTCTGCTGCTTTCCCAGGTGCATTAGCAAGGATTGGAAATAGTACAACCAGTTCTTGAAGTGGCGCCCATTTGTGATAATGAAATTGCAGCTGGTGGTTTTACCTGTTGTGTTACAGTGCAGCCCCCAAGATCCATTTTTATAATATTCTTTATTCATTTACGTATTTATTTAGCAACTACTTGAACACGCAAAAGTGCTGGTTATTATACAGTAGTAAAAATTAGAGTAGACCCGAGTTTTGTCCTGAAACTACTTTGTTTTTATAATTTCTAAGAATCCTTTAATTAATTAATTTGTGAGAGGAAGGAACCCCTCCGCTCCATCCTCAGGTTCACTCTCTGAGTGGCTGAAAAGCTTGGGACTGGGCAAGGCCGAAGGAAGGAGCCAAGAGCTCAGTCCATGTGGATGGCAGGGACCCACCTCCTTGAGCCATCATCTGTTGGACCCCAGAATGTGCACCGTCAGGAAGCTGGATTGGGCAACCCTGACACTGTGCTTTAGCGTATGAGTGTCTCAACAGCATCTTAACTTTTATGCCCAATGTCTGATCCTCCAACCACTTTTACTATAATGGGAGTGGTTCAGTCCAAGTTATGTTAGGCGTGTATAACAGACAAGGCATAGGGAAGGTGTTTTGTGTAGACTCATCTAGTTTTGGAACAGGAGTGTTGAGATTCCAGGGGCTCATGGACTTGTAAGCAGCCTTAGGGTTAATGCCACGTGGGCCTGGGCTGATAGTCCAGTGCTCTGGTGCCCAGGGGCTGGAGTGGGAGGTACAGTTTTTACTGTGAGTAGAAGGGAAGATTGTCCCAAAGTAGGTACAGAAAAAGGAAAAAGCACTGTTGTATTTTTGGAGATGGCTTTCCTTACATTGGATCATTTGAATGTGGGTTCATTTTGTAGAATACAGGCAAAGCTGGAGATCTAATTTATTAATGAGACTGAGAAGGGACTTGAATGGGGGTTGGGCAGAAGTTTGGTTTTTACCCCATAGGTTGGTGAATTGGTTGGGGAGCAGAGGGAAGAATGTTACTGTGGAAATGGAGGGAAAGCAGTGGGAGAAACGGGTTGTGTTCTGTGAGTGGCACAGAAAGCTGCCGGTTATTGCCTGTAAATCATTGACCATTGTCAGGATTATAATACAGAAAGTTATTTTATGGTCTCAGATTGAAAGAAGTCATGTTTGTAAATATATTCTTTCATGTTGTTGCTTTTGGCAACTTTTTTCTTTCTTATGACTTTCCTTTTGGATAATAAATTACTAGTTTATGATTATCTGAAACCTATTTGCTGCATTAACTTCAATTTGAATGTGGCAATCCTACAAATGTTGGACAGAATGGGAATAGAAATGTTATTATAAGTGTTTTTTAGAAAATATACATTGTATTCTTCAACTCTGAAAATAGCAATGTGAAATAAAAATTCAATGTCTCATGATTCAGTAAATAAGCTAAGTAAGATTATAAAGGCCAGTTGTTAAAGAACAGGACTAGTGGTGCGGGGGGAAGGAGATGGAGGGCGGGGAGAATCTTCACTTAGCTCTCCAGGAAGGGTGCTCAAACATTTGCTGCTGTATAACCTGCATGAATCTGCCACTCTCTGGCCCCAAATGGAACTTGTCTGGGATTGTACAGGACAGTGGCTGGTAGGAACAGGTGTCCTGTGATTCTCTTGGATGGAATGACAGGAAGCGGAAGTTGGCTGCCAGCCTCCTGTCTTTAGGTGAAACCTGGCCAGGTGCCTGATTATATTACTTGTTCTGAGCAGGCTATTTTTGGTTTCGGTCACATTGCCCAAAAGATAAGGAATTTCAGGAATTCTGCTGGAACACCTCCGAAATGAGATCTAGAACAATGGGCCTTTCAGGGAACTCTAAACCTTTGACATTAGGAGTGTTATTTTAACTTGTCTCTGTTAGTTCAAAGTGTGGAGGCTTTTGGTTCCTATGGAAACTTTGGGCCTGGGGAAGGAGGATCCTGCCTTGCTTGCAATGTCTGCTTGTATCTCAGGATGCCACCCTGTCTGTTAAAAGTTTCTTTTTGAGTATTTAGCTTTTCTTTCCCACTTTAGTTCTGCTTTCATTTATTTAAGAGCTGTCTTTGTTGGCCTTTACATGTCAAGGTCTGTCAGCCTTTCCTTAGGTCCGCACTGTGGGGCTAAGACTGATTTTTGTTTTGAGACCATTTTTCTTAAAGATTTATTTATTTATTTATTTTATTGCTAAGTCAGATATACAGAGAGGAGAGACAGAGAGGAAGATCTTCCGTCCGATGATTCACTCTGCAAGTGACCGCAATGGCTGATGCTGAGCCGATCCGAAGCCAGGAGCCAGGAACTTCCTCCAAGTCTTCCTGCAGGGTCCCAAGGCTTTGGGCCGTCTTCGACGGCTTTCCCAGGCCACAAGCAGGGAGCTGGATGGGAAGTGGAGCTGCCGGGATTAGAACCGGCAGACCATATTGGATCCTGGCGCTTTCAAGGCGAGGACTTTAGGCACTAGACCACTATGGTGGGCCCATTAAGGCCATTTTTATTTTTAAAAATTGCTTATTTATTTGAAAAGACAGAGTTAGAGATCCTCCATCTTCAGTCCCACTCCCTGGATGCCCTCAGGGGGTTTGAGGAAGGTCTGGGCTAGGCTGAAGCCAGGAGCCTGGGTCTTCCCTGAGAGTAGCAGGGGCCCAAGCACTTGGGCTATCTTCTGCTTCTTTTCCTGTCACATTGGTGGAAGAATTGGATTGGAGACAGAGTAGCTGAACCTCAAGCCCATGCTCATATGGAATGTCACACACTTCACCCACTGAGCCACAATGCCAGCCCTGAGATCTCCTTTAATCAATCCTTCTTCATGCCTGTCTTCCTGGATGCATATGAAAAAGCGCTTTGGAAAACAACGTCTTCATAGGACCATAAGCCATGTCATCATCCATTTGATGTCTTTTTGATGGTAGGAACAATTATTTGAAAATCAAATTATGTAACGGAGCAAGAGAGGAAGCAATACATTGCCTTTGTTTTGATTTTTGTTTCTGTGATTTCAGAAAATAAGGTATTGAGGCTCTGAATTCTCTTTTCTATAGGCATTTGTTTTCCTTGATACTCATGAGGTGTAAGATCTAAGAAATAAAATGCCTTTAACTGACACGAAGGAACAGTCAAAATTTGATCTCTTCAGTAGGACTCAAAATGAGGTTGATTTCTGCTTGCTTTGCCTCCTTGTTACAATCAGTGTCATTATGAGTAGCACAGAGGGGGCTCGAGAAATGGACCTGCAGGTTACAGATGAAACCCAGCCTGGTTGCATAGCCTCTTCCGAGTCTCCCACGCAGCTGCAGGGTCCCCATGCTTTGGACTGTTTTCCTCTGCTTTCCCAGGCCACAAGCAGGGAGCTGGATGAGAAGCGGGGCCACCGGGATTAGTACTGGCACCCATATGAGATCCTGGCGTGTTCAAGGTGCTGCTAATCTATCACATTCGGCCCAGATTGATTGATTGATTTTTATTGGAAAGCCAGATATACAGAGAGGAAGAGAGATGGAGAGAGAAGATCTTGTGTCTGATTATTCACTCCCCAAGTGACCACAACAGCTGGAGCTGCACTGATACAAACTCAGGGTCCAGGAACCTCTTCCAGGTTTCCCACGTGCATGCAGGGTCCCAAGGCTTTGGGCTGTCCTTGACTGCTTTCCCAGGCCACAAGAAGGGAGCTGGATGGAAAGTGGGGCCGCTGAGATTAGAACCAGTGCCCACATGGGATCCCAGTACGTTCAAGGTGAGGACTTTAGCCATTAGGCCACCTTATTGGAAAGGCAGATATATAGAGAGAGGAGGGGAGACAGAGAGGAAGATCCTCTGTCTGATGACTTACTCCCCAAGTGGCAGCAATAGCTGGAGCTGAGCCCATCCAAATCCAGGAGCCAGGAGCTTCTTCTGGAGAAGACAAATTTTCCATCCACTAGTTTACTCCCCAAAGTGGCCCAATGACCACAGCTGAGCCAATCCAAAATGAGGAGCTTCTTCCAGGTCAACCACATGGGCACAGAGCCCCAAGGCTTTGGGTCATCCTTGACTGCTTTCCCAGACCTCAGGCAGGGAGCTGGATGAGAAGCAGGCCACAAGAACGGAGCTGGATAGGAAGCTGGACCGCCGGGACATGAACCAGGCCCATGTGGGATCCTGGCATGTGCAAGGTGAGGACATTAGCCACTAGGGTACTGTGCTGGGGCCTCCAAGAAAATTCCTGCAAAATTGACCAAGATGGCCAACTAGTGTGGAATGCAGTTACAACCAGAGAGCCTGGGCTCAGATTGGTTGAGCATCATAGTTCTTGAGCTGTGTGACTTCATACTATTCAACACTTCCATGTCTCAGTTGCCTTTTCTATAAAGGAGAGATAAGGTATCTGACTGTATCACAGAATGGGGAGGTTACATGATGGAAAAAACCTCTAATGTCACCTGACAAATTAAATATACTCCGCCTATGTCGGCCATTACTATACTACAGAAAGTGTCTCTCCTTTTGATCCTATTCCGCAAATCAGACATGAAGAATAATTTATCCTATGCCATTCTCCAGTGTGTTTGGAGAATTTAGTCTAAAATATTTCACATAGTTGAAATATTCCTTCTAGAAATTTGCATGTGATTTTTTAGTATGTTCCTAACAAAGATGTCATTTGATAAAAGAGGAAATAATTTTTTTTTCAGTATAAAAACCTGGATCATAGTCTTCCTACCTCAAACACATGTATTTTTTGTGAACCCTGGATTGCTATTTTAATTAATTCACTCTATCATTTTACTTTTTCAGTGTGAAAACTGTTTTGGTAACAAAGACCTATCTTTTGGGGTTTTTGTAAGGATTGAATGAGATAATGCATGTAAGGCATACATTGAGCTTTCAATACTTGTTGGAGATTTTTTTTCTTTTTTACATTAACTAGAAATGGCATGAACAAAATGCCAGTATAAAAATATGTGGGATGTACATACTATGTGGTTGTTAAGTCATTACTTGGAGTATCCACTTCCCATGTAAGAGTGCTTAATTAGAGTTCCTATTGCTCTGTTTCCCATCCAGCTTCCTACTGATATGCACCTTGGAAGACAGTTGCTGATGGCTTGAGTCCTCTGGTCCCTGCCCCTTCTATGGAAGCCCTGCATTGGGTTCTGGGCTATTGGTTCTTATCTGGACCCTCCCTGGAGGTTGTGGGCATTTGGGAAGTGAACCAAATAAAAAGAGAATAATAAGTGTACCTTGTAAAAGTAGATGAGTGTTCTGCTTGGGATTTATTTTTCCTGTAAGCGCTAAGTAGCTACCATGAATCAGATCCAACAGAGTGGGTATTTGAAGGGGAGTTGTATACGTTCCTCCCAGTATACCTCAGCCCTGCCAGACTTTTCCCTTGCCATAGGCTCTCCCCCTCTCTCTGTTCTCGTCCAGAGCAGAGTTCTAGTGCAGATGTTAGAGGCAAGAACAACTTCAATATGCTGTGCTTCCCAAGTGCTGGGGTAGAAACACAGAGTTCACATGCATACAGATGTTGCATTGCTTAGCGGAATACATGTCAGTTCACTCCTGGAGGACTGTGGAGCATGATGCGTTTGGGCAGATACTTCTGTTAGTAATCCCGTAACCACCATCCTGCAGTGTCCTTTTGCAATCAGATCTTCTCAGCCTCTGGCAGCTCTGGATCTGGTGTCAGTTCCAATAGTTCTTTTCTCGGGTTATGCACATGGTCATGGCTGGCTTCTTCCAGTTTAATCATAACAATGTTGAAGTTCATCCTTGTTGGCGAGTATAAGTAGTTTGTTCATAGAGAGTTTATAGATTCAAAGAATGCCTTGACAGTTGGAAAGAGTCTGCGGTAGATCAGAGAGAGACAGAACCTCCAATTCCACTCAAGCTTCCTGGAAAACCAAAAATAAATAAAATAAGTGAAAATAAGCATGCAAGGTGAGGATTGGAGGATTTATCCACTAGGCTATCATGCTATACCTTTTTTGTTTTAATTGGAAAGACAGATTTACAGAGAGAAGGAGAGACAGAAAGAAGGATTTTCCATCCACCGATTCACTCCCCAAGCGGCTGCAATGGCCAGAGGTGAGCTGACTCAAATCCAGGACCCAAGAGCTTCTTCCAAGTCCCAAGACTTGGGCAATTCTGTACTGCTTTCCCAGGCCACAAGCAGAGAGCTGGATGGGAAGTGAAGCAGCTGGAACATAAAGCAGCACCCATATGGGATTCCGACCATTGCAAGGGGAGAATTTAGCCACTGAGCCATTGCACTGGGCCCCAAAAGAACGTTTCTCCCTGGTCCAATCTGAGGAGAGTCAGCCAGAGGTGAGGAGGGGGAAAGCAAGCAGGACTGAGTCAGGGCAGGGTGGGGAGGGATTGTGAATGCTGCGAAAGGACTGGACAGCTCAGGGACAGAGCAGCGTAGGCCTTTCTCCTGGAAATTGCTGTTGTGTGACTTTCACAGTATTAGGAAGGCAGGGCTGGGGGAAAAATAATTGGATGATGTTTCTGTGTTTACTTTTTGCTAGATTTTAAGCATCATTAAATCTGTTAAATTATTATCATTTATTATCATTTATCAATTATTTATCAATTATTATCATTTATTTATTTTCATTTATTATTATTTATTTATTATCATTTATTTATTATCATTAAATCTGATAAATTATCTTCATGACTGAAAGTCTCCATAAGCATTTTTACAAACTTAACATAATATTTGAAAATGAATTTTGGTAATACTTCCTCTGTTTGCAATCTGCACTAGTATTTTTAGCGTAGAAAAAACTGCAATTAAATTAGGAAGGAATTCCTTGGAAGAAAATCACTTCTTTTTCATGTCAGGTAAACTTTACACAGACTTCTGATCTTGTCTGTGATATCTTAGTAAATGTTTCTTGCCCTTAGAAATCATTTACTGCTTATAAAGGGGAGCAAATCACGAAGAAGCTGAATTGTGGTTGTGGAAATTTTAAAAAATTCGTAACTCAAGGCACGAGTCACTGATAAAGGTTGTAATATGTGTTTGTGTATACTGTAAAGTAAAATATTAAAATACACATTTATTCTTGTTTTCTCTGCCAACTACAGTGAAAATTGTGTTGTAAATGTCATAGAAAAATTGTGCCTGGGATAGATGTTGTTGTAATGGTTAAAGTGTTAACCTCCACATCACATATTGGAGTGCCTGGATTCAAGTTCAGGCTCTACTTCCGATTTCCATCTTAAGGCTCACACACACCCCGGAAGGCAGTGAGTGATGGCTGTAGTGCCTGGGTCTTTGTCAGCTGCCCCGGAGACCTGGATGGTGTTCCTACCGTTTGGTTTTGGCCCTTTTTAGCTGTAGCTATCGGTATTTGGGGAGTCAGCTGACAGATGGAAAGCCTCTCCTGTGTCTGTCGCTCCCATAGAACAGAATTAAAACATTGCGACGCAACAATCGGAAGGTTTCCCACCTTTGTTTTTTCTTTAGTTTTGCTGCTGGAGAAGATAGAGCATGATGACATCTGCAATAAAACGTTGAAGATCACGGATTTCGGGTTAGCCAGGGAATGGCACAGGACCACCAAGATGAGCGCCGCGGGCACCTATGCCTGGATGGCCCCCGAGGTGATCAGGTCTTCCTTGTTCTCCAAGGGAAGCGATGTCTGGAGGTGAGTGAGCTTTGCTTTAGGCAAGCATCTGTATAGACTGGTTGTTAGGCCCCAATTGATTGGGTCCCAAAGTATTAAGTCATTCAGAGTGAAGCTAGCACAGGCTTTTCTGAAGACTATTTTATGCTTTTGATCAAGATAACAGTAGTGACAGTGGCATAGGTAACTTGAGGGTGAGTTTTTGGTTGTGGTTGGTTTTATTTTGTCAGATGATCTTTTTGATGGGAGAACCTTTGTGTTAAGTCTGAGGTTTAGTTAAAACTGGTTGCAGTTTAACTCCGATGCCAAGATTTTGTAAGGCCTAAATAAAATTTAAATTTCGCTTCAACAAAATCTGTGATTCCTTATTGATCATGAACAGTATTAGCATGAAAGGAAATCGAGAACAAAATTGAGACCTATTCCTTCACATCTTACATTGTATCAAGGGAAAAATAACAGCTTCCTGTTTGGAGATGGAGGGGTAGATCTAGTGCCACATCACATTGTCTTAACTTGTCATTTGTTACAGAGTTCAAGAAGTTAACAACAGGACAACACAAATGTACTGTCTGTTATAATGAAGGGCTTTCCCTGCCTTTATTTTAATGCTCATATAAAATCATGTGTGGCAGATATAAAGATTTATGGAATTATTTGTTAAGATACAATTCACATACCACGTAGTTTACCCATTTAAACTATATAATTCAGTAGCTTTTGGTGTATTAAAGAGTTGTATTATCTGTCGCCATAATCAACCTTGAACATTTTGTTATTCTAAAAGTAAACTGTACATTCATTATTCATTACTTTTAGTTCCCTCTTACCTCTTAGGCATCTATTAGATTTAGATTAGCTGCTATTGGACATTTTTAAAATGGAATCTTACAATATGTGCTCCTTTGTAACATCTTGTGTCACTCAGCATAATGTTTGAGTTTTGTTCTTATCATAGCATGTATCACCACTTTGTATTTTTCACAGCTAAGTAATATTCCCTTGTATGAATATGTCACATTTTGCTTATTCATCCATCCATCCATTGAGGGATGTTTGGATTATTTCCACATTTTGCCCATATGGTTAATGCTGTTGTACAGATTCATAAACAAGTTTTTGTGAGGATATATGTTCTAAGATCTCTTGGGTTATACATGTAACAGCAGTGAAATTGCTGGGCTGTATGGTAATTCTGTATGTAATCATTTGAAAAACTCCAAACCTGTTTTGAAAAATGGCTGGACCAGTTTCCGTTGCCATCATGGTCTGTGGGGGGTCCTCATTTTTCATATTTGTCACTATTTGTTATTGTCTGATCTTGTTATTCTAACCACCTTCTTAGGCATGAAGTCAATTCTCTTTATGCCCAGTGACTAAATCCTTTCCTTGCACACACTGGAATCCCATATGGGTGCCACTTCGTGTCACACCTGCTCCACTTCCCTTGCAGCAACCTGCCTGAGGCCTGGGAAAGCAGTCAAGGACGATCCAAAAGCCTTGGGACCCTGTACCCACGTGTGTGACCTAGAAGAAGCTCTTTGTTTTGGATTGGCTCAGCTGTGACCATTGGGCCACTTGGGGAGTGAACTAGTGGATGGAAAATCTGTCTCTTCTTCTCTGTAAATCTGTCTTTTAAATAAAGATAAATCTTTTCTAAAATTCCCATTTTAAGATGTTTTTTGTTCTTTTGTTTACACAAAGTAAAACTAGGACTGACAGAGGAAATGCAACTTGCTGTGAATCTATTTTTAAAAAATAAAATGACAGTATCTTTATTTAAACCTGAATCTGTTAATAAGTAAAGTTTGCTTTTCTCTTTAAGTCTTTGATGCCCTTGAAATTATTTCCTCAAATTCACACATGAATTTGAGGCAGAGACTCCTTTCAGTAAAAATAATATAAAATTGCTTGCATTTCAAGCTTATTCTCTATATTGGAAATATGATTTATTTATACTGTTTGAGAAACTTTCCAGTTGGGTTGCTGGTACTGTAGTGTCTTGTAGCTAGTTTTTAACAATTCAAGGACTGGAGCCTCACCCTTTGCTTAATGCAACAGACTCTCTGGTAGTAGCTGAACTTGTTTTTTAAAAATATTAAATGTGCTGTCATTGATTTAATTACAGTGGTTTTTCTTAATGAAAATATCTAATTACACAAGGGAAATTTGTAATCTTTTTTAAGAAATTATACTTTAAGAGTCTTAACTATTGAAATGCGTCATAGATCAACTTTATATTAAACAATATACCTTAAAACTATAGCCATTTTTAGTGCTCCTATTGTAAACTGTGACATTACAAAGTATACAAATGTTGTACTGTCAATCATGCTTTATAGCAGTCTTGTCAGTTGTAGAGGAGGATCAGGAAGGAGGGGAAAAAGGCTTCTAAATCCAGCCAGAATATGAATTTTTGAGTCCGCACACTCATTGGAGATGTCTCCCTCTAGAAATTACTTGCTTATAATTAATTTTCAATTTTACACAGGGCGATAATTTGCCTTTTTTCAAAAGTAGCCAAGTAGGCAAGGGGAGACGAAAGCCAGTGTGGTTATAGTAAAAATGGTAGCCAGAAGTATAGTACGTGACGGGAAGAAGGCATGAAGTGCTAAAAAGGGTGAAGGAGGCCCTGGCTTAGAGTCACCTGCGTGCAGCTTTCCTGGTGAGCACACTGAATCATCTGTGGCCACTGCTGAGGAATCGTGCTTTATAATATCCTCATAAACTAGTGTCACGCAGGCAGTGCTGCTGTTTATGTGGTGCTAGGGGCTGGTCACTGGATTTCCCACTTGCCTTCTGCTCCTCCCCTCTCTCCCTTAGAAGTTATTGTACTGCATGATGTCTGTCCTACACATTTAAGCAGATGCTATTAGCTACTTTTTGCAGTAGCTCCTACAGATTTTATTTTTATTTTATTATTTTTTTATATGAAAGGCAGAGTTACAGACAGAAGGAGAAACAGAGTCTTTCCACTGCTGATTGACTCCACAAATGGCTCCACAAAAGGCTGGAACCAGGAGACTGGAGCTTCTTCCGGGTCTCTTACACGAGTGCAGGGTCCCAAGGCTTTGCGGCCTTCCTCCACTGCTCTCCCAGGCACAGGCAGGGAGCTGGATGGGAAGTGGAACAGCTGGGAACTAGAACCAATACATGGATAAATGGGATGCAAGCACCAGAAGTGAAACCTTAACTTACTCCACCACAGCACTGGCCTCCGGTGACTCTTATAATAACTCCAATTTTACATATTAGTTAACAAAGGCACGAGATGTTGAGTACCTGGGTCAGGTAATAAAACTAATCAGAGGCAGATTCTAGCCTCAGTTCTGAGATCCAGGCTCACTAGCATTGTAACCCATATGTACTATGCCCCTGAGTTCCCAGGACAGGGCTAGACCAAGGGTAAGAGAACAGAAAAATGTATATTACATGTTAGAAATAATTCCATCAAGTTAAATTCTCATGAGATTAGACCCTCTCAGTAATGGTCTATGTTGGATTATTCTCTGAAACTTTTAAGAAGCAAAATTATTGTTTTTGTTTGTTTTAGTTTTGTAATTTTCCAGTGAGATTTTTGTTTTGTTCCTTTTTTCTTTTAATTTAGACACATTGTAATGGTTTTCCCTAAGAATGTTTCAGGCCCCAAATCTGTGGGTTCAGTGTGCTTTTTCTTGAAATTGTGAAACTCTTTCTACCCATGGGTTCCAATTTAGACAAGAAACTGACCAGATAATCTGAAACATCAATTTCAATCCATAGCTAATAGTTATAGCATCACAAAATTTACAAATACTACAACATGTATATTATATATTTCCTTTAGAGAAATGATTGATTTATTTGAAAGGCAGAGTGACAGGGAAGAGACAGTGAAAGATCTTCCACATACTAGTTTTCTCTCCAAATGGCCTCAACAGGCTGATTATCTGACCCGCTCTGAAGTCAGGAGCCAGGGGCTCCATCCCGGTCTTCCACTTGTGTTTTAAGGGCCAATACTAGGAACGTCTTCTATTGCCTTCCCAGGTGCATCAACTGGAGGGTGAAACTAGAGCCAACACTCCCATCTGGGATGTTGGTTGTATCCATGCTAAGCTGTGGTTTAACCTGCTGCACCACAGTGCTTGCCCCATTTACCATTATTTATCTATCTTTTTTAAAGATTTATTTATTTTTATTGGAAAATCAGATATACAGAGAGGAAGAGAGTCAGGAAGATCTTCCATTTGTTGATTCATTCCCCAGGTGGTCCCAATGGCCCGTGCTGAACCAATCCAAAGCCAGGAGCCAAGAGCTTCTTCTGGGTCTCCCACACGGGTGCAGGATCCCAAGGCTTTGGGCCATCCTGTTACTGCTTTCCCAGGCCACAAGCAGGGAGCTGGATGGGAAGCTGGGCCACCGGGATTAAAACCGGTGCCATATGGATTCTGGCATGTTCAAGGTGTGGACTTTAGGCACCGCACCTTGCGCGTCCCCTATTGCCTTTAAAACTTTGTCTTTTAAACAAAGCAGTCCAGGCGGGAGGGGCGTGGGGAGGAGTGGGGGGATTCCCAGAGCCTATGAAACTGTCACATAATGCAAAATAATTAATAATAAAAAAAAAAGCAGTGATTTGATGTGATAGAGCAGATTTCAGTATTATTTTCTAGATCAGTTAGTTGAACATCAGCTTTAAGGGCTTTGTGACTAGAAGTGCACCTGATGAATAGTAATATCACCAGAACCCCAAATCAGGTCTTCTGCATCAGAATCCTGTAGCCTTTGAGTGGGGCCCTGGACTGCTTCTACTGAGCCCCCAAGGCTTGGATGCAGGGCCTTAGGATCAGGTGCCTCTGCCTAGGGCGCTTAGAACACCAGGCTCCCTCCATGGGCACGTTCTGTTGTTTACATTCTTTTTCTGAATGTTTTCAGTGTATGGATTGGTCTTGAGTCTGGTAGGCACTAGTGGACATGTCTTATGTGTTAATGTTCTTCACATCTGAGGTTGACCTGGAATCATGAGAGTTCCTAGCCTTGGATCATGGGCTTTTTCTGTTGCATGTGTGGTATCATGATCTCTCTTTCTCTCTGTTTTTTAAGATTGATTTATTTATTTGAAAGAGTTACAGAGAGAGGGACAGAGATAGAGAACTTCCATCTGTTGGTTCACTTTGTAGATGGCCACAATCCCGGAGTTGAAAACGGGAACTTCAGTTTCCCACAGTGGCATGGACGCTATCGCTAAGGCTTTGCTCAGGTGCTTCAGCAGGAAGGGGAAGTGGAGCAACCAAGATGGGATCCCGCACTCAGACGGGATACTAGCATCTCAGGCAGTAGTTTTACCTGGCCAAGTTATAACACCAATCTCTTAATATCAGAAAATAATCATATGAGACTGAGAAAGTGATTCTGTAGACAAATTTAAGTGAGCATTGGTGGCTTTGCTTTTCCTCTGATCATCTTTTACTGTTTTTTTTTTGTCGTGTGTGTTTTTAAGATTTTAATTTATTTTTACATTTGATCTTAGCCTAAAGACCGAGGGGTGATATCATATTTTAGTTTATTTTTATTGGAAAGATTTGCAGAGAGAAAGAGATAGAAAGATCTTCCATCTGCTGGTTCACTCCCCAAATGACTGCAGTAACTGGAGATGAACTGACCCAAAGCAAGGAGCCAGGAGCCAGGAGCTTTTTCTAGGTCTACCACACATGGATGCAGGATCCCAAGGTTTTGGGCCATCCTCTACTGCTTTCCCAGGCTACAAGCAGGGAGCTGGATGGGAAGCGGAGCAGGTGGGGCGTGAATCGGCACCAATTTGGGGTCCCTGCAGTTGCAAGGGGAGGATTTAGGGATTGAGCTGTCATACTGGGCCCTGCTGTGTTTAAAAACACGTTTAAATGTATCATGGAAACAGTGCATACAAGATGTGATGATTAAACTGCTTCACATTTCCAATATGTTTTTTAAAACTTAAAGATACTGAGATTTTTGGAAGATCAGAATACTTACATTAATAGGAAGAAGTCAAATATGACCTTTTTTTTAAATGTATTCATGGGTTTGAACTTTAAATCAAGTGAAGTCACCTGGAGGGACCAGATTTTTTTTTTTCTGTTAGCAGAAGATAATTTGAGTGTAATTTTTTTTGAAGAATAATAAAGGAAAATGAGGGAGCTGACCAATATACTAGAACAGAATAAATATAGTGCACAAAGCTCATTCCTATGTCATTTTATGTAGAGTTGAATTTTAGGATATGTTTGAGTCTGTGAGATGGATGTAAAGCTGTTGGTCCTTCAGCTTCATTTAAAACATTAACCTAGAAATTCTTGGATGATTTTTCCCATTCCTCTGTGACAGCTTTCACCCTTGAGGAACTGAAGCAACAGGAGCAGGAATCAGGAGTCACATGTTGGCTATGCATTGCTGCTGTTCCTTGCTTTTCCTTGCGTTTCTCCTGACCTTCCTCAATTAGAAAAACAAATGTCAGGTCTATACTAGGAGGCATCAGGAAACCCACACTGACTTTTTGTGTAGCCTACTAGAAAGGGAAAGGCAAGAAAAATAAACAGTTTCCAAAAGAAGTTGAAAAATAATTTATCAGCATGATTTCAGCTTAGGCGTCTATGATGTAACCTGAGATTAGTGTGGGACTGGGCTCATCATGGATCCTAACATTCCTTAAGAGGTTTGGTTGAAGTGATGCGAGCTTGTGGCAGAAGGAGAAGCATGCCAGTAACCACTTGATCTGAGAGAGTGGCAAGCTCTGGACACTGCCTGTTAGGTCCACTGTAAGCTTCCCTGTTCATCAGGCCATTTTAACTCCTGGAATGAATGCCCATGTGATTTCTTGGAAGATGTGTGTCTGTATGGGTTCGAGTTGTTATGTGGAAGAGCACATCTCTCACCTAGGACAATATCATAGAGGAGCTTTACTTGGAAAGATGTTTCTTCCTAGGGTCTGGAGGAGACTAACTTTGAGTTGATCCCACCAACTGTGCTGGAAGGAAAACTTGATTATGAAAACTTTGCTTTCCAGCTATGGAGTGCTGCTGTGGGAACTGCTGACCGGAGAAGTCCCCTATCGTGGCATTGATGGTCTCGCTGTGGCTTATGGGGTAGCAGTCAATAAGCTCACTTTGCCCATTCCATCCACCTGCCCTGAGCCGTTTGCCAAGCTCATGAAAGGTATTTGTGCAGCCTTCTGTGTCTGCAGGGCCAGGGAAAATCGCTGATTAGTAAGTCCATATTTTTTTTAGCCAAGAAATAATTTCTGTGATGCCAGTTTTCAATAGCTTTGAAGAGGTTGTGCTATTTAAGGAATCAGAAGGCTTGTCTTTGATCTCAAGAGTAAAGTTTTGGTGAAGTAAGTCACTTAAAAACAGTCCAGTTTTATCAGTGACTCATTTATATACAGAACCCAACTGAATGGTCATAAAGTTTTCACCGAGTACACTAGTAGAGTTCAAACACAGTATTGAACTGGCTCCAGATCTGTTCTTTTAAATTTAACCTAATGATCAAAAATGTTTTACAGCCTTAACTGGTGTGCTTTTGCCATGACCTGGTCTATTTGATCCTTATCTTTTAAAAATTAACCCACTCTTTTTTGTAAGTAGCAAGTTGCCTTACTTGATTATTAGGCTGTTTCCTAGAACTTCTTTTGTGATTATAACATTTAAAGACTGGATTTCTGAAACTGGCTTTTTTATATAGCTCTACATCACATAATCATCAGTCCGCAGCCGCCTGAGCCTTGAAACCTGGAATTCGTGACAAGATGTGGAAAGCACTTGTGTGTTTATCACATATGGTATAATATAGATAGGAATGGCCATATTTAGTGCTATTGTGCATGCCTCTGATATGCACACTAGGTAAAATAAAGCATTTTGAATTGAGCCATAAAATCAGATCTTAAAGTCTTCGAGAATGGGTGATACAGACATTGGCTTCTGCTAGAAGGACAAATGTGAAATTGCATTTCTCTTTTAGTACTTCAAAGATTTGATGACTGGGGAGAATCTACACTATGCAAGGAGGTGGAATTATTGTGATTTTTGTTTATTTTAGAATGCTGGGAACAAGACCCTCATATCCGCCCATCATTTGCCTTAATTCTTGAACAGCTGACTGCCATTGAAGGGGCAGTGATGACTGAAATGCCTCAGGAATCATTTCATTCGATGCAAGATGACTGGAAACTGGAAATTCAAGAAATGTTTGATGAGCTGAGAACAAAGGAAAAGGTGAGATTTTTAATTGCATAATGTACTCACAGTTGTAAATCTTTTTAGAAACTATGACCCACGAGCCACTGTTAGCATTATTATAAAATACTCTCATATATTAATGTTTATTGATTCTTACCATCCTTCAGTTAAAAAATAAAAATAGAAGAAGAAAGCTTTTTTATTTGGGGAACTTTCAAACAGTTAAAAAAAGAGAGACAATAGCGTAACAAACCTTTTGTGCACTAACCAGCTTCAGTCATTATCATTTTGTTCATTCTCTCTTCCCTGGTTATCATGGTTTTGAAGTAAGTACTTATGTGATAGGCAGAGGGAAAAAGAAAGAGCACCCATTTGGTGGTTAACTCCCTAAATATGCAATGTTCGGACGTGCCATGTTGCCTTTGCAAGCTCTAACCACGTGCCAGGGACTCAATTCAGGTCTCTTGTGTGGATGGCAGGGATCCAGTCACTTGAACTGTCACCTTGTGCCTGCCAGGGTCTGCATTAGCAGGAAGCTGGAGTTGGAAGTGGAGCTGAGTCTTCAACACAGGCTCTCCAGTAGCAGCTGGATTGCTAGGTCAAGCACCTACCGATCTTTCTCATATTTTTAAAAGTATTTTAAGTTCAATCCTAGAATCATGTTGTTTTACCTCTAAAAGTGCTGCAGCATGCATTTGCAACTGGTTAGCATATTTAAAATAACTTTTATTGGCGTATAAAAGAGTAATACATATCTTCCTGTCTTAGGACATGGTCCATATCAAAATATCACAAAGCTGTTCATAGTCAGTTTTATAGTTGATTTGGACAGAATTTGTACATGGTCTATGTGTTGCATTTCATTCTGTGTTATAAAATTCCCTGCTAAATGTGTGCTGTGAAATGTTCTAATATTTGTAAAATTTTTGTCACAAACTGTACTGTTCCTATTATTGTAGTGTAATATAAATAGTTATAGTGATTTAAAAAATTTCTCCTAGTCTCTTCTTTTTGCTTCCAAGATTTTTGCTTTGTTGGGGAATCCAGGAGAAGGTGTCAGTTCTGATGTGTCAATTCTAAATGAGTTGTGCTGGATTCATACATTTTGAAGGGAAAAAATAAGCCTGTATGTTAACCATATGGATGCTGCAGCAATGTTATCACATGCAGAATGAACCAGAAGAAAAAGTATGGGTTGGGCAGTGCAGTGACTTAGCGTGGTCTCTTTTGAACGGTGACAAATACTACTAAAGCACACTGAAGGGCTCCTCATTGAGTTCAGAGTGTGCACTGTTTTCATAGTATTCATTTATTTACCTAAAAAGTTCTTTATCTATTTGAAAGGCAGAGCTACAGAGAGACAGAGACAGGTCTTTGAGCTGCTGGTTCCCTCCCCAAATGGTGGTAAAGGTCAGGGATGGGCTGGGCCAAAGCCAGGAGTCAGGGACTTCATCCTACTTATGGTGCGAGGACCCAGGCACTTGGGGCATCTTCTGTTGCTTTCCCAGGTGTGTTAGCAGGGATCTGGATTGGAAGTGCAGTAGCCAGGACTTGGATCAGTATCTATATGGGATGCCAGTGTCATAGGTGGTAATTTAACCCACTATGCCACAAGGCTGGTCACTTTATGACATATATTTAATTAAAGACAATTTTTGTGGTGCATGAGCATTTTGGTAATCTTGTCTGAGGTGTGTGATTGTTCAGTGATTTAAATTCATCTGTTGTACATAGATTGTCTGTGGATATGGATATCCATAACATGATATGCTGAAGTACAACATTGCCAATTATTGATTATCTAAACATAAAATCATAATCTTTCAGAAAGGAATTTTTATGCCTTCTATGCTTGTTGTTAAACTAATAGAATTATCTTCAGGCAGGAGATTTAGTTTGTTTAAGTGTGCTTTTTCTTATTTGTGAATATTGAATAATGGAATATTCTACTCACAGAGTTATAGCTAAGAATCATTTCCCCATGATAAAAGTCCCTTAGAATTGCCTAATCTGGCTTTGCACTGTCTCATTAAACAGTGACTGATGTCTCAGGGCCAACGTAGTAGTTAAGAACACATAAACATTGACATTCTGCCCCGGTATGGATAAATTTAATAATGGGTAGATTCAAGTACGTTGCAAGAGAACAGTTACATTGTGTTCCACTTGTGTAAATATAAAACATAAAACTATTCCAGTATACAAGAAAGGCTGAAAGTGTAGACGGGGGCAGGGACGTATTAATTTAGTAAGGAGCACATTTGAGGAAGGCAGGAATGGATCTGGGTCCAGTACATGGGCCGTTGAGCAGCTGCGAAGCAGATCGTGTGCAAACCCAGCATCTGTTAAGTATTAGCAATATGCGTAGGGGTTTGCCATTCTCTTGTAAATGATTGAGAAATAATGGTTAGAGAGAAAAATGTCAGGCTGCTGAAGTAATTTTTCTATCAATCAGTGGGTCGGTAATTTCACTATCTCAGACTTTTCAGTATTTTCTAAGTCTGAAGGCAAGAAACAGCCAAGTACAGCCCAAGACCATCACACCACTAATTAAAACGAAGAATTCATAAGTAACGAATGCTAATCCAGGCTGCCTTGATCAGGTCACGCCCACAGCATTCCATGGGATTGCCGGCACCTCCCTAGGAGAGTGGGGAGGAAGGCTGGAGCCTACCTGGGCCCCAAAGAGAGTGGGGAGGAAGGCTGGGAGCCTACCTGAGCCCCAAGGAGAGTGGTGAGGAAGGCTGGGAGCCTACCTGGGCCCCTAGGAAGCACAGACCTGAATGCCACAGGTGTCCCAGAGCACTCCCAGTGCTGGAACACCTCCCACGGGCTAACACTTTCAATCCTGGAAATTGCATGTATGTTATTTCAAATGATAAGGAAAAGACTTTTCTTTTAAAAAATACTTCTCCAAACTATTTTTTAGCAGTTGTAGAAGTGCTTAATCACAAATGAAAATATCTGGAGGATTGAAAATACCTTTGAGAGAAACCAAAACTTTGAATCAGAATTTTAAATTTAGGAGTGATGTTATTAACCATGAATTACTATGATTTTAGTTCATTGTTTTTACATATTTATGCATGTGAAATGTAATCACACCAGAGAATGTGTTGCTACCATATATGATGTAAAAATTAAAGCAGGCTTCAAGGCTGTGTCAGAGTTTTCTCTGTGTTGAGGTTTTTGCTGCACTTTTGGTTGTTATTTTTGAGCTGTCCTTTAATGTTGTCCTTTTTCATTTCATTTGATTTTTGTGCTTTGTTCCTTGAAGTCGAGTGTTTAGAGGATTGTGTGAGTCTTCTGACTTACAATTAAAGAATGTCTAATGCTTTTTATTATTTGTTTTTTGGCTGAAAGGTTGCTAATCGCATCTTTCTGTTAGAATAAAAAGCAGAGTAGTGGCCGTGCCCTATCTCCCTTTCTTGGTCACTGATTACTGAGGTAGGAGGTGTCCGACTTGGAATTAATGGTCAGTAACTTGGCCATGGTCTGTGTTACTCAGTAAACGGCAGCCTCCGTAGATACCTGGTCCTCCCTAAATTCCTGGCTCCTTATCTCCGGGTGTCTGTCTGCGTTCTGTGCCTGCACCTGTCTTTGACCCACTACGCCAGGGCATGTTGGCGTTAATGATTAACAACCACTGCCAGGGAGCTGGATTTGCCATTACTAGAATGGTCTGTGCCAGGCAATTAAATATCACTGCTAGTAATCTCATCAACCACAAAGAGTTGTTTTGTGTGCTTCATAATTTCTAGGTATTCAAAAGATTCTAATACTGCAGACACCTCCCTACCCCTAGTGTTTTACTTTCGACTGTTTTAAAATTCATTTTGAGCAAAGATTATTGTGTTGCTTTATTTTCAAGTTGTCTTTTTTTTAAATTAAAAAAAGATTAAAAATTAAAATTAAATAAAATTTTAAAAATTTTTAAAAAATGTGATGTTGCAAGAGAAATTATTTTAAGCTGGAAGCTGGCTTTAAAAATTATTTCTTCCTCAGTTACCATAGTAACCTACAAAATACCAGTTAAATTTGCTGCCCTTAACTCATCCTTAGGCCTTTCCATTTGACAATAGCTAATTGGGTTAATATCAGCACTACTGAAAAGTAGTATCTTAGCAAAGGTGAATAATACTGAGAAACAGAAAGGTGATTACAAATTCTCCATGTCCCCAGATATGCTGCAGAAAAGTCTCCTATTTATTCAAATTAGAGAAATCAACAGTTAAAAACAGATTACAGAATTATTCTTAATATATAACTTATTTTTTCAAGAAATAAGTAGTCATTTATATCTAGCATGGTGTAATAAAGAAATACCTGTCTACTCTATAAATAAGATTGAGCTGCCTCATATTAACAGAATAAAAGCAACTGATCATCAGGTGATTTAAAGTTATCCTGCTGAGGCTTTGCTTGAACAACAAAAAAAAAAAAAAAAAAAAAGAAGAAGAAAGAAAGAAAAAAAGAAGAAGATGATGATTTCAAAGCTAAATTTCAGTTAGGTGCAATTACTAAAAATTCAGATTTAGTTTGAACTGAACAAGACAACTTATTTGTTCTTAGCCCTTCTGCTTTCTCCTTTATCTGTGGGATAATGATCTTCCTGCCCCTCGCTGTCTCCCTCCCTTCCCCCTTCCTTTCCTTCCTTCTATCCTTCCTTCCGAGTTTCTTTCCCTCCTTTTTTCTTTCTCTTTCCTGATTTTCAAGAAAGTTTTATTTATTTTTATTGGCGACACAGGTTTATAGAGAGAAGGAGATACAGAGATAAAGATCTTCCATCCACTGGTTCACTCGCCAAGTGGCTGCAACGGCTGGAGCTGAGTTGATCCGAAGCCAGGAGCCAGGAGCTTCTTCTGGATATGAACTGGCATCCATATGGGATCCTGGGTGTACAAGGCGAGGAGTTTAGCCACTAGGCTACTGTGTCGGGCCCTCCTGTTTTTTTTTTTTAAGATTTATTTATTATTTTTATTGTAAAGGCAGAGTTACAGAGAGAAGGAGAGATAGAAAGATTTTTCTTCTGCTGGTTCACTCTCCAAGTTGCTGCAACAGCTGGAGTTGTGCCGATTTGGAGCCAGGAGCCAGGAATTTCTTCTGGGTCTCCCATGTGGATACAGCCCAAGACTTTGGGCTGTGCTCCACTGCTTTCCCAGGCCACAAGCAGGGAGCTGGATGAAAAGTGGAGCAGCTGGGATATGAACCAGTTCCAATTGGATCCTGGCACATGGATGATGAGGACTTCAGCCACTAGACCCTTTTCTGATATATACATATATATATATATATATATATATATATATATATATATATAATTATTAATTAAATATTTATTTGTTTATTTGAAAGGCAGAGTTAGAGAGAGAAAAAAAATGAGAGAGGTTCCACGTGCTGGTTAACTCCTCTTCAAATGGCCACAATGGCTGCCGCTGGGCCAGACCCAGACCAGGAGTCTGGAACTCCATCTAGATCTCTCATGTGGTGGTAGGGGCTGAAGCTCTCGGGCCATCTTAAGATGATTTCCCAGGGGCATTAGTAAGGAGCTGAATTGGAAGTGGAGCAGATGAAATACTGGCTTCATGAACAGTGACTTACCTCACTGCACCACAATACCAGAGCCTTGGCACTGCCTTCTTCATGGATCAGTATGTTGAAGTGGGCCCATCGAGAGTCTTGCCTACTTATATAAAGGAAGAAAATCTGTCCTAACACAGTGCTCAGTGTTCATAGATCACAGCTCTACCAGAGAAAGGATCTACAGCCACTAACAAAGTGTAGCATCCTTTATAGAGATGGAGTATGAGTGCTCACTTACAGGCTAGGTGCCCACATCCTGTATTGGAGAGCCTGAGTTCGAGTTCCACCTCTGCTTTCTTCTCTGCTTCTTTCCAGTGTGCACCTGTAGAGGTGGCAGGTGAAGGCTCAATTACTTGGGCCCCTGCCATCCATGTGGAAGACCTGGAGGCTCTTGACTGTAGCCCGATGTAATCCTGGCTGCTTCTGGCATTGAACAAGTGAACTTGTGGATGGGAATTCTCTCTCTGTGTCTCTCTCTCTTTCTCCCTGTTTTTCAAATGAAAAATCAAGGAACTTAAAGAACGGGCCTCTATATGATTTTAAAACTCTTTACAGAGTTCTCAAATGTACTTCTATTTTTTTATTTTATTTTTTATTTATTTTTTTAAAGATTTATTTATTTTTTATTACAGCCAGATATACACAGAGGAGGAGAGACAGAGAGGAAGATCTTCCATCCAATAATTCACTCCCCAAGTGAGCCGCAATGGGCCGGTGCGCGCCGATCCGATGCCGGGAACCAGGAACCTCTTCCGGGTCTCCCACGCAGGTGCAGGGTCCCAAAGCCTTGGGCCGTCCTCGACTGCTTTCCCAGGCCACAAGCAGGGAGCTGGACGGGAAGTGGAGCTGCCGGGATTAGAACCGGCGCCCATATGGGATCCCGGGGCTTTCAAGGCGAGGACTTTAGCCGCTAGGCCACGCCGCCGGGCCCTCAAATGTACTTCTAATAACTTTTTTCTAGTAGGAATAAAAGCACTTTTTTTTGATAGATTTTCTAGGTTTCAGATTTTTCAATAATTCTAAAACTCAAATTCTGAACTTTTTCTTGTATTAGCTGTCTCATGAGCTCTCTTGTCAAGTGATATTTTCCATACATTCCACATTTTAGTGGAATTCTGAGAAGTTCTTTGTCACTGAATTTACTTTTTTTTGGCTTATTATTCCAGATGTTCTAATTGCTGACAGGCTTTTAGTGGACATGCATTACGTTAGCTTTGTTTCCCTTGGTGTTTTCACCAAGATCTTGTGATAGCCATAACAGCTGGAGCTGGACCAATCTGAAATCAGGAGCCTGGAATTCCATCTAGTCTTCCACATGGGGACAAGGACCAGAGTCCTTGGGTCACTACCTGCTGCTCCCAGGGCACACATTAGTAGGAGGCTGGACTCAGAAGCTGATCTGCAATGGAGTCCAGAACTGCACCCTGCAGTATGGGAGTGTGCATACCCCTCAAGTATATTTGCTATGTCAGGATATCCTAATGGCCAGAGACAGGAGAAAGAACTGTTGAAATCAATGGTAGTTTGTGATGCCTCCTTTTGAATCAGAAAACCGACAGAGGGACCCGGCGGCGTGGCCTAGCGGCTAAAGTCCTCGCCTTGAAAGCCCCGGGAGCCCATATGGGCGCCGGTTCTAATCCCGGCAGCTCCACTTCCCATCCAGCTCCCTGCTTGTGGCCTGGGAAAGCAGTTGAGGACGGCCCAATGCTTTGGGACCCTGCACCCGCGTGGGAGACCGGGAAGAGGTTTCAGGTTCCCGGCATCGGATCGGCGCGCACCGGTCGTTGCAGCTCACTTGGGGAGTGAAACATCGGATGGAAGATCTTCCTCTCTGTCTCTCCTCCTCTCTGTATATCTGACTTTGTAATAAAGTGAATAAATCTTTCAAAAAAAAAAAGAAAAGAAAAGAAAACCGACAGGAGAATAGAGCCTTTGTGGAGGTTTGGTTTTCATCCAGGTTAATACAATGCTAAAAGGGTCTAACTGCTCTTCTGTTTTTAAGATACTATTTATTTGAAAGTTATTGTGAGAGAAGGATGGAAAGAGAAAGAGGATGTGAGAAAGAGAGAGAGAAAGGTTTTCTCCATCTACTGGCTCACTCCCCAAATAGAAGCCAGGGTGGGACTATGCAAAAACACCTCTCCCAGGTCTTCCAAATGGGTACAGGGGCCCAAGCACTTTGGCTGCCTTCTACTATTTTTCCAGGCACATTAGCAAGGAGCTGGATCAGAAATGCAATAGCTGGGGCATTAACCAGCACCCATATGGGAAGCCAGCATCACAGGTGTCATGTTTACCCACTATGCTACAGCAACAGTTCCAGGTCTTAGCCCTTGGTTGCCCTAACTGACAGAGTGCCCTATTACGACTGGAGTGACCAGGGAGTTGAACAGCTTCTGTCCATGCATAGGAACCCAGTGGCTGAAAGAAGGAAGGGACAAAAGCCTGATGCCATGGACTCAGGTCTCTGTAGTGTGTGACGTGAGTGCTGGGCATGTTTGCGCAGGAGCTGCGGTCCCGGGAGGAGGAGCTGACGCGGGCAGCGCTGCAGCAGAAGTCACAGGAAGAGCTGCTGAGAAGGCGGGAGCAGCAGCTGGCCGAGCGCGAGATCCACGTGCTGGAGCGGGAGCTGAACATCATGCTCTTCCAGCTCAATCAGGAGAAGCCAAATGTGAAGAAGAGGAAGGGCAAGTTTAAGAGAAGTCGGTTAAAGCTCAAAGATGGACATCGGATCAGTTTGCCTTCAGGTATGATTTGAGTTGTTACTGCATGAAGATACTTGTGCCTCATCCTTTTTTCTCTGCCGCCTTTGTTGCGTTAATGATGGGAAATCTGGGGAAGTCGGATTTTAAAATAGTGCAGTCGCTGGAATGCCCAGTCCTGGTGCAGGAAGCTGTCTGTGCGTCAGGACCAAGTGACAGGAGACTGCGCAGGAGTGTTTGTTTCTCTGCCTCCTTGTGTACTACTGAGCGGATTCATGTATTGCTTTAGAAATCAAAGCCCTGACCAACTTTGTGACAGCCCAGGACACCTGAACTGGTGTTGCTGCGTCATTAACTTGCTTACTTCCACTGGGGTCCGGAATGTCTGCTGGAAGCTGAGTCCATCTGGGACAGTGGTACTGTTGTCAGCATCTTCCATAAGATGTATCAAGTTCTTTTGGTATATTCCTGCTTTCAGCTAAGGAGTCACAATCTTGAGTTACAAAAATCGTTCAGTCTTTGGCAGGCAATCAAAGTCATGTGTCAAAGCTTGCCGTATTCCTTTGGTAAGATGGTTAGGAGAAACTGCACAGAATACAAATGTCCCTACAATATTTGTGATTTTTTTTTTTCTGATGACGGGAGTATGGGGACAGAACGGGAGTATGGCACTTGCGTAGTGTGTATGTTGGTACCTGTGTCTCTGCATAGGTGGGCATTGGGCATTGAGAGTGCTCTCTGTGGACTCGAGTGTTTTTTTGTGATATTTATTAATGCTGTAGAAATTGGATTTAGATAACAGTCATGACAGTTCTATTTCATGTCAACTGTGTCTAAATCGTCTTGCAAAGTCCTTATTATAGAATGCTGGAGGCCATATAGCATGCTATGATGTTTTAGAGTATTGTAGATTCCCTTAATTAGCTAGAAGGTTACTGGAATCTTGTGGTTTTAAGTGTTAGGAATTTTTTAAAGATTCATTTTACCTTATTTTTTTATTGGAAAGTCAAATACACAGAGAGGAAGAAGACAAAGATTTTCCTTCCGTTGATTCACTCCCCAAATGGCCACAACGGCCAGAGCTGTGCCGATCCGAAGCCAGGAGCCCACAACTTCCCCCGGGTCTCCCACATGGGTTCAGGGTCCCAAGACTTTGGGCCATCCTTGACTGCTTTCCCGAGGCCACAAGCAGGGAGCTAGATGGGAAGTGAGGCTGCTGGGACACAAACCAGCACCCATATGGGATCCCGATGCATGCAATGCAAAGACTTTAGCTGCTAGGCTACAGTGCCAGGCCCCAGTATTCAGTATTCTTTTTTGATCATTTGGTTTGATATGCTGGGTAGAGGCCATAGGTGCTTTGTGCATTTTGTCTTCTACCCATCTGGAAAGAGAGAGGGTATTTTTCCAGGTTCTTCTCTGATGTTTGTGTAAGGTGCCAGCTGTTGTGAATGAAAACTAGACTATTTTATTCATGATAATTCTACTCTTAAGCCTAGATAATAGATAATTTCTTTGTAAAATTTTTGATTGATTTATTGTGATGGACGAGTTATCTCTTAAGGCAAAGAATCTTTCATTTGCTGGTTCACTTCCCAAATGCCTGCAGCAGCCAGGACTGGGCTCAGCTGAAAGCAGTATCCAAGAGCACCATCTGGGTCATCCATGTGGATGGCCCATTGGGCTTTCTTCTGCTGCTCTCCCAGGCACACAAGGAGGGAGTTAGATGGGAAATGGAATGACCAGGAGGCCAGGCAGTGCCCACATGGGATGCCCCTTGGTAGGCAGTGGCTAAAACTGCTATGGCACAACACCAACTGCAACAAACTTATGAGAATGCTGGGTTGAATTTTCTCCTCTGGCACTCAGCACTATTAGCTGTCTTCTCTCTGTATTGGGACTGTGGTATGATAATAGTATGCAGGGTTTCCATTGGATGCTTGGGACGAAAGAGTAAGAAGAAATCTTAATGGGAAGGAAAGTGAACATAGAAAGAAACCAAATAAATAATTCCAAGGGTTCTTTCTTCTTCTGTGTAGTGATTAAATATCTCAGGATTCCTAAGGTCACATTTTTAAAAAAGATTTATTTTATTGTTATTGCAAAGTCAGATATACAGAGAGGAGGAGAGACAGGAAGATCTTCTGTCCGATGGTTAACTCCCCAAGTGACTGTAACAGCTGGTGCTGCACCAGTCTGAAGTCAGGAGCCAGGAACTTCCTCCAGGTGCAGGGTCCCCAGGCTTTGGGCCATCCTCGATTACTTTCCCAGGCCACAAGCATGGAAAGTGGATGGGAAGTGGAGCTGCCAGGATTACAACTGGCGCCCATGTGGGATCCTAGCATGTTCAAGGTGAGAACTTTAGCTGCTAGGCCACTGTACTGGACCCCGTAAGGTTTTTAATGCTTGGTTTTCTTCTCAAGCATTCCTTGGCTAAACAGACTAAATATGTTAGTTTTTGCCAGATTTTTAAAAATTACCATTGTGTACTATTTGGATTTATCTCTTTGTGAAAATGGGTGGTACATTTTAAGAGAGTGAATATTTATTTATTTATTTATTTATTTATTTACTTATTTATTTATTTATTTAAAGATTTATTATTATTGGAAAGCCGGATATACAGAGAGGAGGAGAGACAGAGAGGAAGATCTTCCATCTGATGTTTCACCCCCCAAGTGAGCCGCAATGGGCCGGTGCTGTGCCAATCCGATGCCGGGACCAGGAACCTCTTCCAGATCTCCCACGCGGGTGCAGTGTCCCAAAGTGTTGGGCCGTCCTCAACTGCTTTCCCAGGCCACAAGCAGAGGGAGCTGGATAGGAGGTGGAGCTGCCGGGATTAGAACCGGCGCCCATATGGGATCCCGGGGCGTTCAAGGCGAGGACTTTAGCCGCTAGGCCACGCCGCCGGGCCCTGAGAGTGAATATTTATTTAATTGAAAAGCAAAGAGAACGTGAGAAAGAGACAGAAGGGATCTTGTCTTTGGCTTACTGTGCAAGTGCCTGCAGCAGCCGCGGCTGGGCCAAGCCAGAGCCCAGATCTGAGAATTCACTCACGGTTTTCCTGATGGCTGACAGTGATGCAAGTACTTAAAGCCATCAGCTGCTGCTTCACTGGTGTGTACTTGGAAGCTGGAATGAAGAGCAGTGCAGGGACTCAAACCCAGCTCGTCCAATCTGAAATGTGAGTGACCCAAGCAGAGTATTAACTGCTATGCCAAATGTGTCCTGAAGCAGGACATTTTCATTGTACATTGATTTAGTTTGTGATACTTAGTAAAAGGTTCCAGCTAATGCAAAACTACAACATTCTCTGTTATTATCCATCACGAAGGAAATGGAATGGTCTAGAATTAGGCCTGAGAATTCTTCCCACAAGAGGGTGCTGCATTAATTTTACTGTTGAAACTAAATACTAAAACACTTTTCTCTCATTTGAGGCTTCTAGCTCCTTGCATCCTCTGCACACACCCCTTATAGATTTACTTGTAGAATATCTCAGACTAGCACTGGCATCCAAGAAGGAACATGAGAACTATGGAAATACTTTGTTGCATCCATTATTGTCATCTGCTAGGGAATTCTTTGGGTTATCATGTTCCAGTTTTGTATAATACTGTCAGGACAGGCATTTGTCCGGGTGGTTAGGATTCCACTTGAGATAACTGCATCCCATATTGGAATATTGTAGCTCAAGTTGCAGCTGTGTTCCCAGTACCAGCTTCCTGCTGTCGTACAATCTAGGAGGCAGCAGGTGGTGGTGACCCAAATACTTGGGCCTCTGCCACCCACTTGGGAAAATCAGGATTGATTCTGAGTTCCTGTCTGTTGTAGGCCTTTGAAGAGTAGACCAGTGGATTGGCGCTCTCTTCTATGGTGACACCTCCTTGATAGTGAGTTGTCCTGCCAGACTTCTTGGATTGCTCGTGCAGGATTTGGCCTTGTACCTAAGTAGCCCAGAGAAAGCTCAGAAGCTCCCACAAATTGGTCCTCTGTGTTTGCACCTACAGATCTTCCAAAAACGTTTCAAATGTAGATAATTAGATTCATTTCTAATTTTGCCCTTGAGAATCATTGATGCTTTTTAATCTTAGGAGTATTTGTAACTATGATGGCTTTTGGCTAGAAAACCCAAATGCAGTCATGTTTCCGTTGGAATCCTTTCATGGCTGTCCTCTAGATAAGGAAGATTAATGCTTGATATCATCTAAGAACTATATATATATATTTTTTTTTTCCTGAAGACTTATTTAGTTTTATTGGGAAGGGAGATCAGCTTCATGGAGAGAAGGAGAGACAGAAAGATCTTCCGTCCACTGGTTTATTCTCCAAGTACAGCAATGGCCAGAGATGAGCCAATACAAAGTCAGGAACCAGGAGTTTCTTCTGGATCTCCCTTGCGGGTGCAGAGTCCCATAGCTTTGACCCATCCTCTACTGTTTTCCCAGGCCATAAGCACAGAACAGGATGGGGAGTGGAACAGCTGGGACACAAAATGTTACCTATTTGGGATCCCGGCAGTTGCAAAGTGAGGATTTAGCCATAGAACAATTGTGATGGGCTTTAGAAACTACATTTTTAGATGCAACCTTTGTGATTATGATCGTAGTGGATATTTTTTATTCTTTGACCACTTTACTCCCTCTGTGTTGTGTTTGTTTTAGACCAAAGTTATTATGGTAAGACATCTAAGCACAAGGCAAAAAGAGGGTTATAAAGACTCCAAAAGGTGGCATTTGTGTAAACCAGTGGCATGTTAACTTCAAAGAGCTGCAAAAATGACCTGCCATGATGAGAGTGAGAATGAGTATGCTCAGAAGGACCTAGCAGATGTCTCACAGAGGTGCTGTGGAGAAAGGCCCACTGGTCTACCCAGGTGATCCTTCCCACCCTGGCCCCTTAGGATTGTTTATGAAGTGTCTCTGTTTGCCCTAGGCTTTTGACTTAAAGCCTGTCACCAGGGAGCAGTTGCCATTAGCAGATAACTTTTAAAGCTTAATTAATTTGAAAGGCAGAGTTTGAGAGAGAGACAGAGAGGTATCTTCTGACTGCTGGTTCAGCCCCCAAATCACAGTAGCTAGGGCTGGACCAGACCAAAGCCAGGAACATGGAATTGCATCCTGGTCTCCCTGTGTGGTGGCTGGGACCCAAGCACCTGTGCTATTCTGTGCTGCTTGCAGAGGCACATTAGTAGGAAGCTGGATCAGAAGCAGAGCAGTGGAGACTCAAAGCAGTGCTCATAAGGGATGCAGGAGTTGCATGTGGTGGCATAACGCACTGCACCATCATGTCTGGCTCAATTTGTCTTTGAGGCACTGTGTCCTGGTTCTTGGCCTGCCTTCTGCTGTGAACTGGAGGGTCTCTCCTGCTGTGAAAGTTATCAGAAAATTGCTTCTATATGTAACAACTGCCACGTGGCTGGTTAAACCTTTATATGTCACTTGCATCTAAATAGTTTTCTTTCTTTCATTGACTGTTTCCTCTATACTACTCCAGATCCAGGCCTCACACCCTCCTGATCTGATTTCCTGTGTCTGTTCTGCTTGAACTGTTATGCCCGGGCAGTACTTCCTGGTCTCTACCTAGTGACTGGAGCACGTCTCTCGGCCGATACTTCCCTTCCATTTGCCTCGCCTTCCAGGTCACGTCCTCACTGCTCTCTGTGTCTCAGCAGTTAGCTTTAAGCACCGGTTGGATCCTGTAGATAAACCTTGGCACAACTTTCTCATTGAACAAATACTTGAGGCTCTACAGTGTACCAAGTATGAGGGTTTCTGGTTAAATAAATATGCCCTGTGTACTCAGTGGACTTAAATTTTTAACAAAGAAACTACTAATTCCTCAAAGTTTCTTAAGCTTCTTCTGTGCAAGGTGCTGTCCAGTCTGGAACTCGACCCGGTCTGACAGCCACTGGAAAGGTTGCTGCCCCTCTAGGTCTGACATTATATTGGGAGGGGCTGACCTTCAGCTGATGATTAAACCAGCGCTCATTTACTTGCTGTAATGATTAACTGCAGGGAGGGAATAGTCATATGACAATGATTAGCACAGGGATGTAACCTGGCCTAAGGCTTTGTAAAGAAGTAACAGTTCAATTGAGACTTGACCTGGGAAGTTTCCAGACACAGAGGGAGGAGGAGGAGGACAGATGGAGGGCATATTCAGAAAAAGCTGAGTTTTTTCCAGGAAATGAAGACCAGTGTGGTTTTCACCTGGTGTAACAATGAGTCCAATCCTGCTCTGTTATGAACAACTCATGAGTTAAGAATGGTTTTCACACCTGCCAAGACTTGAAGGAAATCCCATGAAGGATAATATTTCATGTCTCCTGACATCATGTGAGATTAAAATTCTGGTCCTGTAAATAGTTTGAGTGAAGCCTGTTGCTTTGGAGTAGAGGGCTGCCTTGTCCCCGTATCAGCAGAGGTAGGTAGCTGTAACAGAGGCTATAAGCCCTGCAAGTGCCTAAAATAGCACTTTAGAACATGGCGTGTTGGAGGAATGCTGGCCTTTTGCTTAGAATCCAAGGACTGGAGAGAACAGGGCAGGGTGAGGTTGGAGCAGCAGCAGGAATCCTGACTCAGATTTGCGGAAACAAACAGAGGCTGTTCCAGTGTTAATGAGAAGCCTTAGAAGTAGCGCTTTCAAATACACCTGGATGTTGTGAGATAGACTTGAGGGGCCAAATATGGATGTAAGAAGTTGGCCAGAAGGGATTCTAGCATCCTGGCCATGAAATGGTGATGGCAATATAGTTGGAGAGGAACTAGAATAGCATTTATTACATCCTAACTAAGTCCTTGGTTAATGTTCTCTTTGGATTTAATTCTTCATAGCTGTCCTGTGAAATAGGAGTCAGGATGGGGGATCTCCTGACCCTCACCTTTGCGAACTAATGTATTGAGATTTTTAAAAAAGATTTATTTATTTCTATTGAAAAGGCATAGTTACAGAGAGAAGGTGAAAGAGAGGAAGATCTTGCGTCTGCTGGTTCACTTCTTGAGTGGTTGCAATGGCTGGAGCTGAGCCAATCTGACGCCAGGAGCCAAGAACTTCTTCTGGATCTCCCATGTAGGTTAGGAGTTGAAGGGCTTGTCCCACCCCACATTACCTTCACATGCATGTTAGCACAGAGCTGGATTGGAAGTGGAGTAGCTGGGACTTGAATTGGCACCCATATGGGATGCTGGCATTGCAGGCAATGGTTTAACGTGCAACACTACAGTATCGAGTTCTAAATAAGCATTCTAAGTGCAGATTCAGATGAGGTGTACAAAGTGATAAAAATGTATTCGAAAGGTGAGAAAGTGAGCACACACACATACATACCTGTCATGAATAGTCAGTGGGCCAGATTACCTGAAAGGAGAAAGGGTGGGAGAGGGAAAAGGGAGGGAGGGAGCATCTGCATAGCACCTCCTTCCTGGTCTGTGTTCGGAGAGAGATGGAGAGCCCCTCCAAATTATGGGCCTTCTTCATGAGAGGGGGTGATGCCTCTATAGACATGAAGCCACCTGGGAATTATATGGCATTGCAGTTCACTTGTGGAGCTCAATATCCATATTTTCGTGGTATTTCTCTGCAGCCCGTTTAAATCTTGGATGAAGCATTTGCATCTTGGCTAAGGGGGTCTTTTGATTGACAAATAGGAGCAGAGGGGACCTATGGCGACTTATGATGACATCTAGTTCAGCAGATATACTATCTGCCTACCTATTACATATTAATAGGACTGAGATTCAAATCCAAGATTGCTAACTCGAGAACCTGAAATATAGAAATACCCATTACAGATTTGTATATATTTTATGCTCGATGGATACTTAGGGACAGGAAGAAGGCATATTTTCTGATGTCTACCATAAATAATTGGTTAGACGATTTTGCCTCCCAAATTCCCACTATGTTCATCTTAAGTACCAAGTGAGTCATTTAAGTTCTTTAAAGTATAATTTCCAAAGAAGTAAATGATAGCTCTCTTGCAAATATGAAATGAATATGTGTCAAAGATTTTATTCAACTCATTCATTAGTGAGGAACCGGATAAAACTGGTTCAGATGAAACTCCGAGGTGTTAGATGCTTCTGGGCAGTTCAATCAAGAAGTGTCCGGATGAGACTGCTGAGTGATATACAGACCGGCTGAGTGTTCAGCGAGGCAATCAACCATAACCTTTAGGACTGTGTTTTTCACCAGACAGAAATTATTTGCATCATCACCAGAGAAAACCTACCAGTTGACCCCTGTCCCTGATGAGTTGTAAAAATAGACCAGTCAATAGAAAATCAAAGGTTAAGCTCACATTGTGCTGAAAAGACAGTTGATAATTTCTTTTGCTGATGTTCAAGTTTTGAATAATTTTCCCAATAGTTTACCACATTTTTCTAGGCTCTGTCATTTTTCCATCTGATAATATTACTGTTTCTTTCATATATTCCCATATTATAGTAAGATGATAGTAGCTGCCATTTGTAGAATGACTTGTCCACACAAGGCTTTTTTACCTACATTTTACCTACAAGTTATTATTGTTGTTGTTTGATAGAAATCTAGAGAGAGTAAGCAAGCTCATATTTCCCTGTTCACTCCATACAGCAGCTAGGGCTGGCCCAGGACCAGAACCATAAATGGGAACATAATCTGAGTCTCCCACCGGGGTGTCAGGGCCTCAGCCATTTTAGGCATTGCTGTTATCTCAGGGTCCACATGAGCAGGCAGCTGAAGTCGTATTCAAACACAGGCACTGCAAAGTGGCGTGCAATATGGAATTCTAATGACCAAAGCAACCCTGTGAAATACTTTCTGCATTTCCCAGGTCTAGAGACAGGCTCAGAGCAGCTCCTGGCTGGGTTGAGGTCTATAGTTTATTGGGCATAAAACCAGGAATTTTGTCATTTTGTTTTTTATCTGTGACAGATGGCTTGCTGGTACCGTTTTCTTCTTAGATGATTGTGAAATGTCACAAGGATCCAGTATCGTTTCATTTCTGTGTGTGTGTGTATGTGTGGGTCTCACTTTACCTACTCTGTAAGCTGTGAATTTGTCAATGATTGGAACCATGAAGTGAAGATAAGAAACCAACGTAAGAAACAGAGTTTGAAATACATGATGTAGCTGCCATCTGGCCTTTTTTGGTTTTATTGCTCTATGCCAAAGATACGGAACGACTTAAAACAATGAAATATCACTTCTTACCTTTTTTTCATGTCCAACAGATTTCCAGCACAAGATAACTGTACAGGCTTCTCCTAACCTGGACAAACGGAGGAGTTTGAACAGCAGCGGGTCCAGTCCGCCCAGCAGTCCCACGATGCTGCCTCGGCTCCGGGCTATCCAGCGTAAGTAGTCACCTCTGCCACAGAGGACTTCTGGGTTCACTTCAATTTCTTGACATGGAATCCAATTAAGCAGATGTGTTTCTGTGGCAGGTTGCAAGTAAGCATGTGACATTTAATAGGCACCAACATCTGTTTGGAAAACAACCCGTGGTCTTAAATCGTTTTGTCCCATTTTCTTAATACTCAGCACCAACTGTGATTCTTAGATCCTGGGTGCTATGACTGCTCTGGGATTGATGAGGGATTCATCACCTCTTGAGACATTTTGTTAAAACAGTTGCATTTGAAACTAACCTGAGCTAACAATAACAGAAGTTGCTTGTATATGGAGATTTTGAGAGGTGAGCCTGGGAATTTAGGAATACTTTAAATATTTTGTTCTTAGAGGTGTAACTTTAGTCTGCTTTAGGTTTGACCAACATAATACTTCAAAGCCTCAGATAGTATTTTGGTTTTAGAAAGAATGTTGAGCCCAGAGGACACAATGCATACCACTCATTTTCCTGGCACCAAATCATTTAGTCTGAGATGAAGTAAAGGTAGTGATTTTTTGTTTCAAAGGCAAATCCTGGTTAACAACCCTTCCCACCCTTCCCCCCGGCCCTGGCAGGCTGAGCAGAAAGACTGATGAATCTTATGGAAGTCTACTGCATGTGGTGAGGGGCCTCTGTTAACCATAGTCATTACTCATTGAGAAAATGACCTTTCTCCCTCAAGCTTCCTTTTCTGCTCCTTTTCATGCAGATTTGGAGAAGACAGCACCTTAAAGGGGCATTTTCTATTGAGGCCTGCACTTGTTTTCTCTTTTGGAGATGAAAACCTGGGCTCTAGCTGAGAGATTCACTTTTGTGTTTGGCAAGCTCCTGACGGCAGTCTTCTCTTTGTGACAGGAGGCTGGGATCTAAAGAGGGTGCGGTGCTGGAACTCCAAGCACTGTCATGCCTGTTACCGCTGACGCGTCACTCTGACACTGTGTTTTCCATAAGCCATACTTTGTACCTTGCCTTTGCCCAGACAGGGTAAGGACTTAGTTTAAGGAGTGGAAATGGGCATTGGGTTTGGTCCCGTGGCTCTGGCAGAGCCCAAATGGTCTGTTCGCCCTTGCCCAGCTACTTCCCTACCGTCTCCTCCATTCCCAGTGCCGTTACATGCTGCCTTTGTTAATCCCACTGTATGAAAATAGGGAGTGGTTGGGCACGCCAAGATTGGTTTGTGTGATTTTAAGCGAATTCCAGCCCTGTAGCATGGAGACAAGTCCTACATCTGTTCTCAGAAGTAACACATAGAACATTCCAATCCAGATCCTGCACACAGAACCAACTTCCCATGCAGAAGCAGAGAATTCGCAAACTCTAGCCCCTATCCTGGTCATCTTTGTTCTGACCAACATCCTGGGTGCTGCCAAACTGCCTCTTGCTCATGCCAAAGTGGCCCCTGCACAGTGGACTGTGACTGCCAGAGCTACTCTGGGGTTGAGGCCCCATCTGGCCCTACCCCATGACCTGGGGCAAATTGCTTAACCTCACAGCTCCTCACCCTCTCCTCCTCCCATCCCCCAGATCATCAAGGCAGAGACTTTGTGTCCGTCCTGGCACCTAGCACGGTTATAACAACAGCTAACATCCTACAGTACATACTGTACTGTTGACACTCTTCTAAGTGGATCCCATGTACAAATCCATGGACTTCTCAATATGACTCATCCAGCTCGATACTCTAGTAATCCCCAGATGAGAAAGAAGACAAAACTCAGAAAACTGTTCAATAGTAGTTTCAGTTTTTTTTTTTTTTTTTTTTTTTTTTAAGGAAGGTAGAGAGAGAGGGAAAGAGAGAGATCTTCCATGTCTTTTGTTCACTTCTCAAATTCCTGCATCTAATAGGCTGGGTCAAGCTGAAGACAGGTGCTGTGAACTGAGTGTGGGTCTCCTCATATGTGGCAGGGACCCAGCTAACTGAGTGGTCCACCTGTTGTCTGCCGAGTGTGCATGAGCTGGAAGCTGGAATCAGCTGATCATTATTGCAGCCCACACAGGCGCTCTCATGTTGGATGAAAGGGTCCCTGTGGCATCTTAACCCTGTGCCAAAGGCCCAACTGTATTTTCAGATTTCAGAAGGCAACTGTAGGCAGTCTGCTGTAATGATTAAACAACATTGTAATGACTAATGAAAAATTAGCCTACATTGTAATTTTAATATAGCTGTATCTTCAATTTAGCACTTTAGTTTGGTTAGAAAAAAATTAGGGTACTAAGTTCATTTTTGGTTAAGTGTTTTGTTTGGCTTCTTTTTTTCAACTAAAATGGAATCTTAACTATTTGAGAATATTGGATAAATAGGTAATCCATCTTTTGCTGCCAGTTTACCTCAGATTTGTATCTTCTATTAATGTGTTCAAATCTTTTTGCTGTTTTTATGCTTAGGGAACGAAATTTACTACAAAGTAGATTAAATAATCCATCTTCATTGTTTTCATGTTTTGGATTAGGTAGTTTTGCAGCTGATTTGATTCATTTAATGTTTTTTTGATGAGGCTGATATGAATAACCCTCTCTATTTAGTGACCTCAGATGAAAGCAATAAGACCTGGGGTAGGAATACAGTCTTTCGACAAGAAGAATTTGAAGACGTCAAAAGGAATTTCAAGAAGAAAGGTTGCACATGGGGACCAAATTCTATTCAAATGAAAGAAAGAACTGATTGCAAAGAAAGGTATGTGTGGGGTGTCTGATGTTGTCCTGTGTGTACTGTGACCAGCAAGTGTACCTGCATTAACATGGACAGACTCAACTTTCAAAAACCACTACTTGCATGAATATAATTTTTTTTCTTTTTGATTTTCTGATGATTCATTTATTCTTATTTGGAAGGCAGGTTTATTGAGACATGAGAGAAGGAGAGAGAGATCTTCCATCTACTAGTTCGCTCCCCAGATGGCCACAACGGGCAGAGCTTAGCTGATCCAAAGTTAAGAACCAGGAGCCAAAAACTTCTTCTGGGTCTCCCACATGGGTAGAGAGGCCCAAGGAAGCGAGCCATCCTCTACTGCTTTTCCAGTCTATAAGCAGGGAGCTGGATCTGAAGTGGAGCAGCTGGGACTAAAACTGATATCCACATGGGATGCTGCTGCTGCACAGAGGGTTAGCCTGTTGAGGCACTGTGCCAGCATTGTGAATATTCATCTTCTAGGATGAGTTTATCACGCTGTTATTTAGATAAGCGGTTAAAAAATGTTTCTGTGTTGTTACAATCGTATTTATATGTTGTTAGCTCTTCAGGACTCACAGGACAGCTATGTTCTCCTTATGACCCTGAGATTCATGTTGACACGTATCTACTAAACCCCCGTTTGTGTATTCTTTGGTTCTGTTGTATGAAATCAAACATCTTTCTCTTACAGGATCAGACCTCTCTCGGATGGTCACAGTCCTTGGTCAACTCTTTTAATAAAAAGTCAGAAAACCACGCCCTTGGATTCACTCTTTGTGGACCAGCCAGGTAAATGTGCTTCAGGAAGTGGACTGTGTTTGATGTGCACTTATGTTAGATGTCTTCTTGGAGGCTTTGCTTTTAAAGCTTTTGCTCCTGTGGTTGCTGCAGGAACACAGGGTAAGGAGTGAGTGACAGCATTCCTTGCAGCCTCACCTGAGCTTAGAAGTTACTACATAGTTGTTGTGGAAGGAAGTCATTAGACGCCACATGTTTTGGAGGGAATTTATAGCTCTTTAGCGGAAAAGTTAGTGCCACAATTACATAGAACCACGTGAATTTGGAATAGAAGACAGTAAATATGAAAATGCTGTGGCCCCCCTGGAAGTCCTGCCAAGGTTAAGGGGTGTGGCTTTTGATTATATACTACTACCTGTTGACATTCTTGCTTTCCTTCAGGTTCTCGGGCCCTGCCCAGGTGACCTGCTGCAGGTGCAATACAGATCTGTGACTCAGGGTTAGCTGCAGTCAAGGGGACTGACATGCTGATGGAGCTGAAAGGAGGAAAAGACACACTTCCCAGGGTGTAATTAGCACCTGTGTGCCTCACAACCTCATTTGCATCATCGTTTCTAGTGGTGGGATCTTGGAGTCTTCTGTCCTCAATCCCTCCACCCTGACAAGTCTAGGCTGCATTGAAATGGACTGTTTTTGTTTTGTTTTGTTTTGTTTGCTGCATTTCACAGTATCGTGTAAGTGATTTTTACTATCCAGTGGTGCTCCAGTGTGTGTGTTTATACTTTCATGTAGGCGCTTGTGAGGAACCAAAACTTCCCCTTGATGGATTAGAACACAGGAAACCAAAGCAACTGAAGCTGCCCAGTCCTGCCTGTGTAGATGTACCTCTTTGGAAAGATGGTCAGAGAGAGAACCCCGTGGAGGCTGACAGCTGGGAGGACAGCACCTGCGCCAGCACTCCTGCCGGCTCTCCTCAGGTGACTCCTACGAACAGCCTGCGGAGACCCCTTCAGAGGAAGAAGACCGAGTCAGCGTTGTTCGGCTGCACGGTGCTGCTAGCATCCGTGGCCCTGGGACTGGACATCAGAGAGCTCCACAGAGCACCGGCTCCTGAGGACCCATTGCCCAAAGAAGAAAAGAAAAAGCGAGAGGGACTCTTCCAGCGGGCAACCAAGGCCCGCAGGAGTACCAGCCCACCCCCAAGGCTGCCAGCTGCAGGCTGGGAGGCCGGCGGTGTGCCCTCTCTCTCGCCGCCCACTGCCATGAGCCTCTTCCCTGTGTCCTCTCTCTCAACCAAGTGCTTGCTGCAGCCTGAGGGGGAAGATCTGTTTGTGGACAGATCCCCAACATGCCACCCTGAGATATCCACTCCAGGCATTCCCAGAAGTAACCACAAGGTGGCCCCTATGCCAGGCCCTGTGCCTGCTCAGAGTGTGTTGAAATCCCTGCCTCCTCCTGTGTTGGGGCAGACACGTGGGAATGTGCCTTATTTTTCTTCAAAAGACAGAGGCTTTTGTCACAGGAGGACTAGGTCGGAGGGAAACCCACTGCACACCCCATGTAAGTTGTATTAATCGGGGGAAATAAGACACTATTGTAGAGCCTAGGATGTGAAATGCTGTAGAGGTGGTTGATGTTTTCCTAGCAATATCTTTTAATCATTTGTTTTTACTGTTCACACAGAATTTGAATTTCACCATCCTCTTCTAGTTTAAATACAGTTTGGGAAATAATGTGGTGAGGCAGGTAAAGCTTCTGCCTGTAATAAGGGCATCCCATGTGGGCACTGGTTCAAGCCCTGGCTGCTTCATTTCTGATCCAGGTCCTTGCTAGTGGTCTGGGGAAACCAGCGAAAGATGGCCCAAAGGCTTGGGCCCCTGCACCCATGTGGGAGATCTAGAAGAAATTCATGACTTCTGCCCAACTGGGCCTTGGCTGTGTAGGCCATTTGGGTAATGAACTGGTAGATGGGTGATCTTTCTTTCCTTCTCCCTTCTTCTCTGTGTCTTACTTTCAAATAAATAACTCATTTTTTAAACTGCAATGTGGATTCTGCAAAAAGCATAATTGAAGTCCAGTACCTTCAGTATTGTACAGTGAAGCAGAAAGTGCAGGTGAGGGTGATCAACACCTTGTCCCCACTTGTGTTCTAGAGAGGATAAGTCACGTCGCTGGAACCAAAACTGGCCTTCCAGCTTCCCTGGGGACACCTTGTCTCCTGTGCTTCAGTACTTCCTGCTCTGTTTCCCTGCCCCCCTCCACATGCATAGGTGGATGCTAGGGTTGAATTCAGCAAGTGTGCGGTATGTGTGTGTACACGCGTGTGTGCTAGGGCCGCCACTGCAAAGTGAGGTGGGCTGGTGGCTCAGTGGACCTCCCTGTGCTGTGGTCCTGGAGCCCGCCAGCCCAAGGGCAGGTGTTGGTAGGGCGTGCTGCTCCTGAGGCTCTCTGCTGGACTTGCAGAGAGCAGCCCTCTCCTCGGCTTTCACACGGCCTCTTGTCTGCTTGCTCCTGCGCTCAGATTTGACAAGGAGCTGTTCCGATGAGCCCACTTGGTTCCGATGAGCCCACTTAGCCTCATTAAATAAGCAATGAGGTGGAAGCTCCAGCCCAACAGCAGAGGGGCAGCCCAGGAGTTTGCCACTTGGTCTACAGTCCACCTGATTGTGTTGCAGTTATACACCCAACTCATGTGTTCGAAGGCCTCATTAGAGATCTGCTGCACCAGCACTCTGTTTTTGGGCTTATCTTTTCCAGAGTGGTGTTGATTGTGGGGTGCCGCAGTGAGGGCTTGGACATATGAACTCTGATATGGGGATGTGGGTCTGTCCTTGACAGAAGGGAGTGCCTTGTTGATGGGTGATGAACCCTGAGGGCTGTGTCAAGATGGAAGAGCTCCAAAGGAAATATTGAATCTTGTAGTAGATGTCTCTGTTTCATTCAACAAGATAGGCTTGGCTTGGCAGCCACCTCTCCATGCACAATAATACGTATTGACAGAAATTGTCCCTCTTCGTCTTTATGGTAATTATATTTTACATGTCTCCCCAGTCCAAAAGCAATGGAAATCCATGTAGACATCCAGATCACTAATAATTAGAATTTATTCTTAGGATCTTAATGCTATATGATGGTCAATCTTTCTCTCCCTTAGAGTTGTGTTCATTCCATTTCTAGAATTTGATCCACTTTTAAAAAGATTTCTTTTTATTAGAAAATCAGATTTACATTGAGAGGAGAGACTGAGAGAAAGATCTTCTGTCTGCTATTTCACTCTCCAAGTGGCTGCGACTGCCAGAGCTGAGCTGATCCAATCTGAATCCGGGAGCCAGGAGCTTCTTCTGGGTCTCCCATGTGGGTGTAGGGTTTCAAGGCTTCCATCCTTCACTGCTTTCACAGGCCTCAAGCAGGGAGCTGAAAGTGAAGTAGAACAGCTGGGACACAAACCAGTGCCTGTGTGGGATCCCGGCACATGCAAGGTGAGGGTTTGAGCCAGTGGGCTGTTGCGCCGGGCCCATTGATCCATGTTTTATGAAGTATGGTAGTGCTTAACTTTGAGGTTTCTGGGCTGATTGGCACTGTCACACTGACCCCTCGGGCTTCTTGGGAAGAATATGTGGTTTGGAGTCATAACATTGAGGTTCAGGATTGAAAGGTACCACTTGATAAGTTTGTGGAATGGAAATTTATGTGATCTGCTTCCTTGTCTGGCTACCTCATGGTGCCATGGTTTGCAGTATGGAAGTTCTCTGGTACAGATTTGCTGTGTAGCTGTGGGGAAATTGCATAACACTCTGTGGCTAGTGTCTTCATCTCCTAAATGGGAATGATAATATCCCTTCCTCATCCCTAATGCTTTTCGAATGTAGAAAAATGAGCTGGGTAGCATCTGATTAGTGTTTGTTTTGTAGGTGAAGTTTATTAGCATGTCCTCAGTCCCTGACACAAATATTAAATAGGATGAAGTATACCGGAAGTTTTATGCATTGTAAAATGCTTTTCTAAGGCAGATTATAAAGCTGTGTTAAAATGACTTTCACTCTCTCCATCTTTGCTGCCTCTTCTCTTTTAACACTGTACTTGCACATGGCATATTTTAGGTGCTTACTCATTGTCTTTAGGTAAAAGGGGGCAGTTATTGCACTTTAGTGGTCAATGGAGCAGTGGTCATTTATAATGGTGGAAGAGGGAGTCCCAGCGTGGTCATCCTGTTAGAAAGCATTGTTTTATAACCCAGTACTAATGTGCTGTTGTGTTAATAAGTCAGGTCTTCAGGGCAGGCAGGACAAAGGATATAACTGTTATCTTTTTTTTTAATTATAATCTAATCTTGCTGTTATACCTAAAAGACTTCTATTGGCTCTAAGCCCACTGATTTTAAAATGATAAAGCATATCCTCTTTGAAAAATGGTGACAATAGTCAGTGGCCTTAGCATATCACAGACTATTCAGTTCTGTTTACAGATTTAATTCCAGTGGATACTTCATGGAATGTTCAAGATAAAAAGAAATGTGCGCGTGTGGTCCCTAACAATTATAGAAGGCTTATAGGCGTAAGAATTTTTAACTGATTTACGTTGTAGTTGAGAGCACAGTAGAGACAGAGCCTCTTTGCTGGTTCACTGTCTAGCCCTTGGGATCTTGCTTTTTTTTTTTTTTTTGAGTCTCACTGAAGTGATCACCTTCGTAATTATTTTTTCTAGAGTTCATTGCCTCTAATTGTCTTTTCTTTCTCAACCAGCCAGTGCTGTGATTATCTCAGCCCCTGGAGTCTTGGAACTGCCACCACACTCCCTGGGCTCTCCAGCAGCCCCTCTAAGCCGAACCTCCTCACCTGAGAGACACCGTACTGTCGCTGGGCTGCCTCCTTGCCTGAGAGACACAGAGCCCAGCCCTGCTTCGCCTGGAAGCCTAGCAGGTGCACCACAGGCTTGCTCACAGAAGACAGGGGTGCCGCCCATACGGGAACCTGCGAGACTGGGCCCTGCGTGCCTCCTCAATGACAGCGAGAGAACTAAACTGCCTGTGCCTTGTTATGTGCCTTCCCTGCTGGATGCAGACGTCGAGGGCCAGAGCAGGGACTGCACTGTGCCTCTGTGCAGAATGAAGAGCAGACCCCACCGACCATCCATCTATGAACTGGAGCAAGAGTTTCTGTCCTAAGTGAAGTGCCTTATGTTACTCAAGCATTTCTCCTCTTGAGGTGAACAAACGAAAACAGCTATCTACCTTTGAACTATCTCATGCTGCTGCATTTTTAAAAGCTGTGGCCTCGTTACTAAGTTAGTAGTGGATGTCCAACTTCTCCAATCATGTCCTGGGTGGCTTTCTAGCCATCTAATTTTCTCACTGGATTTGTACCTAGCAACTTGAAGCATGGAACAGTGTAAAACAAGAAATGTGGGCCAATGTGAACTGGTGCTGGGTGGAATTACTTAAAGCACACTTGGTCCTGTTAGTGTGCAGTTATAGTGTCATGCAACTTAGTATTTCTGTTTACCTTCTTCCTTCTCTTTTTAAAAGCTTCCTTTTCTGTTACTGGTACAACAGGACACCAAGAGATCACTGTGATTCCTTGACAAATAAGATACTGGACAATAAAAGACAATGAAAGTGTCAACTTAAAAAAATCTGATGACTGGAATAGATATAAGACCTATTTAAAAGCCCAAATTCAACTTTAGGACTATAATGCATAAAAATGTTCCCATTCTCACATATATTATGCAATAATATTTTCCTATTGGAGGCTTTACCGAATGTAACTTATAAAATTTTTTATTGAATGTAACATTTTATGCGGTAGAACTCCAAAATAGATCCTTTTTTATGTGTGTGTTTGAATAACTTTATTTATATATAAACACTGAAATTTGAAATTTGGGTGATTTTCATGTATGGTATAAAACGATTTTTTCCCATTCTGTTCTAAATTTTAAATACCATTTTTTTAAACCTCATGGGATGTATACAAAGAGGCGACTGGCAAACCTTTATGCTTTTCTGACTCATTCATAAAATCTTAAAGGCACTGATATGGCTTGACATTGAGCGAAAACTATTCTGAATGTGCATGAACATGCTAATCAAAATTTTTTCCCTCAGAAAGCAGTTTCCTTCTTGAGTAGCCATTTACTTGGCATTCAGAAGTAGAAAAGTTTTTCATCCTGAAATAGAAATGTTTAAAGACTAAGTCACACATGCCTGGTTCTGTTCATAGACTTCATATATTACACACTTTCATGCCATCTAATTTTACTTTTCTCTATTTGAATGCATGGCGATTCTAATAATACCAAATACACTTTAGCACTGCCAACTTCAGGAACAGCTGAACTGCTGGAATAGAAGTATTTTGGTATTTTACATTTAATTTACTTATGGATATTGTCAAGCATCTGGTGCGATAAGCTGGTACGGTGGAAATGACAAGTATAGATTTTTAGAAATGCATTTATAAAGTGGATCTTTGAATAACAGATTTTTCAATGATCTTAAAATTAATTGTGAATCACTTTTTTTTTTTTTAAAGATTTATTCATTTTATTACAGCCAGATATACACAGAGGAGGAGAGACAGAGAGGAAGATCTTCCATCCGATGATTCACTCCCCAAGTGAGCTGCAACTGGCCGATGCGCGCCGATCCGAAGCCGGGAACCTGAAACCTCTTCCGGGTCTCCCACGCGGGTGCAGTGTCCCAATGCATTGGGCCGTCCTCAACTGCTTTCCCAGGCCACAAGCAGGGAGCTGGATGGGAAGTGGAGCTGCCGGGATTAGAACCGGTGCCCATATGGGATCCCGGGGCTTTCAAGGCAAGGACTTTAGCCGCTAGGCCACACCGCTGGGCCCATGAATCACTTTTGATAATCATACTTGTATGATACAAATAGACTACTACATAATTGCCTGGGTTTCATTTGCCTTTGTTGTTTGTTTTTTTAAGATTTATTTATTTTTATTGGAAAGGCAGACTTATCGAGAGGAGAGACCAAAAAAATCTTCCACTGGTTCACTGCCCAAATGGTCACGATGGTTCGAGCTGAGCTGATGTAGAACCAGGAGGCAGGAGCTTCTGTCATGTTTCCCACGCAGGTGCAGGCTTCCAAGGTTTGGGGCTATCCTTCATTGCTCTCCCAGGCAACAACAGAGAACTAAACCGGAAGTGGAGCAGCTAGAATGCAAACCAGTGCCAATATGGGATACTAGTGCTACAAGGTGGAGAATTAGCTAATTGAGTCATACTGTCAACCCCTTGGGTTTCCTTTGTTAGAATTTTGTGGTTTTCTTTTATCACTAGAACATAAGTATTCAAAAGACAGATATTTAAAGTTTTCCAGAAAATGAAGCACTGTAATCCACATATTGGTTGATATTTCATTCAAAGTTATACTTTAGTTAGGGTTACCAAGTAGCTGAAATGTCAGCAATTTAGAAGAAATCAAGTATGAATAATTATCTCACTTATAATAACAGAGAGGGAAAATTGTATCACTTGGCCGTTTTGAAATGTCTTAGTCACTTGTTTAGCAGAAATGCCCCA